>NC_056746.1:206233881-206308881 GCF_019279795.1 Protopterus annectens | reverse complement strand
TGATATTCCTGTTTATTACAATGTCCTTCCATTATGCAGTAAGTACTCTGGTTCATAGGTAGTTACTAGGTCTTCAGTCTAGGAGACCATTGAGGAGCTTAGCCCAGTTTTTTAGTTACCCCAAAATACTGTTCTGTTAAGTGACTTGCTCAAGAAAAGGGCATAAATATAAAACAAAATCAGAGATGTTCTGCAAAACTGGAGACAGATGAAAGCAGACTACTGTAAATCACTTAAAAAGTTAACAGAGGAACTGGTGACTTTTCCCTTGTTAATCAGGTTAGTCTCACTAGACTAGTGGTCTCTCTTCAAAGCAGACCATAAGTGGCATTTGTACTACTAGAGGAAATTTGACCAGGGCATCAGAAAACTTCCCCTAATATTTTCAGTAGGTGCTGTGGGATCTTTTACATCCATTTGAGTTACCACTAACTCAAGCAGATGGGACCTCGGTTTAGCATCTCATCCAAAGAACTACACACTCAGAAGTGCAGCACTACCTTATGTACCACTACAGTACCATCCATCAATCTACCTGGAGTGGGAATAGAACCCACAGCCTTCTGCACCAAAGGCAAGTAATCTATCTGTTGCAGTACTGACACTATGAACCAAAAAAAAAAAATTATTAAACTCTACTATGACTGACATTGACAGACTAATCCTCAATGATTTAAAAAAAATAAAATAAAAAGTTAAAGGAGGGCTGGCAGATGGTGTGGAGGATTAAGATTCTTGCCTGCAAATGGTTAAAGTTCAGGGGTTGCCTCTGGGCAAAGTCACATAACTAGTCAGTGAACCCAACTGGGGCATTTTACACACACACATACATGACTTAGCTGATCAGTCAATGCACTAGCTGTGACTTAGCCAGAAATCTCCTGAAATGGAAGACTATCTGTACATCTCAAATTCTGCTGACTTTGGATGGGATTTTTACTACCTCTGTATTTGTTAGCTTTTTGTTTATGTGAGCAGAAAGTGGAGATTCAGGGCTGTGGTGTTCTGACAACCAGGTGATATGAGAGGCTTGTTTAAGGTACTTACACCCCTCACAGGCAGACTGAGTATTTGGTAACAATAACAGAAATAGCAGTCTGGGTGCTGTGCAGTGATAAGATCCAGTGTGTTTGGTACTGTGCAGATAGGGGTACAGAAATAGTCTGGAGGTTGCACAGTTAGTTATAAGATCCAGTGGCTCTGATACTGTGCAGATGGGGGTACAGAAATAGTCTGGGTGCTGCACAGTTATACGTTTCAGTGGCTCTGGTACTGCGGAGATGGGGGTACAGAAATAGTCTGGGTGCTGCACAGTTATAAGATTTGGTGGCTTTGGTACTGTGCAGATGGGGGTACAGAAATAGTCTGGGTGCTGCACAGTTATAAGATCCAGTGGCTCTAGTACTGTGCAGATGGGGGTACAGAAATAGTCTGGGTGCTGCACAGTTATAAGATCCGGTGGCTCTGGTACTGTGCAGATAGGGGTACAGAAATAGTCTGGGTGCTGCACAGTTATAAGATCCATTGGCTCTGGTACTGTGCAGATGGGGGTACAGAAATAGTCTGGGTGCTGCACAGTTATAAGATCCAGTGGCTCTCGTACTGTGCCGATGGGGTACAGAAATAGTCTGGGTGCTGCACAGTTATAAGATCTGGTGGCTCTGGTACTGTGCAGATGGTAATGCAGAAATAGTCTGGGTGCTGCACAGTTATAAGATCCAGTGGCTCTGGTACTGTGCAAAGTAAGGTATAGTAGTAGTTGGTGTGCTATGCAACAGTGGTAAGATCTAGTAGTAATAGCAGTATTTGGGTACTGTGCGGATAGTAACACAGAAAATTTAGAGTGAAAGGTAGACAATTATGTACTATGTAAACTGTACTTTGGATACTGTGCATACAGTAGCAAGATACAGTAGTTGCAGTTGAATACTGTATGGATAACAGTAAATTTAAGGTGAAAGGTAGGCAGATGTATACTACCTACACAGTACTATAAGAAAAAAAGACTCGAGGTGTGGCCACTGGTGCCACAAGACTTTTTAATGCAATACTTATGAGTTTTCAAAAGTGACCTTATATAATTATGGGTGCAGTAAGCCAAGAACTATACAGAGTACAAATCATCAGCTGAGCAGCAGTGCAGAAATTTACAAGCAATACAGGAATACAGATATGGACGCTACAGTTATCTGTGTGTATCTGCAATCATTGGTTGATGTGCAGCTTACTTGAAAGACTAGATTTCAGACCATCTGAAGCAGAACTAACAGAACGGACACTCACTAGCTGCTGTATGGTGTACTTTGGTGTGGATGTGCTTGCAGCATTGTGCAGCTCAGCACAATCAAGCCCCCCCACCCAAAAAAGAACAGAACGGACACTCACTAGCTGCTGTATGGTGTACTTTGGTGTGGATGTGCTTGCAGCATTGTGCAGCTCAGCACACTCAAGCCCCCCCACCCAAAAAAGAACAGAACAGACACTCACTAGCTGCTGTATGGTGTACTTTGGTGTGGATGTGCTTGCAGCATTGTGCAGCTCAGCACAATCAAGCCCCCCACCCAAAAAAGACAACTAGAAGCTAGGAGTGCTAACAAATTACAAGCAAATAAATGTTCAGAAGACTGCAAATTCTCCTTCTCTCAAGACCTGTTACAAATGTTAAAAAATGCCACTAGCATGCAAAACTACTCTCAATGTGTTGTGCTAGCAGGGGAGCAACAACAAAATAAAAAATGGCACGGTCTCAAGAGAAAGGAAAACAAAGCTAATGCTTACTAGTGTGCTGTAAAACAAGACAAAGGCAACACATATACATTTAATCAGGAAAAATGTGAAACTGGTAAAAGTGGGCACATGTAATAAGAATTGATAGGAATAAGAAAGATAACAATGTTTTGACAAAAATAAGTGTTGAAAGAGCAGAGTGAAAGCGTCATGCTTATTACTAATACAGCAGGCATTTCAAGGAATACAGCACAACGTGCAAGGTCTAAATAAGAGGAAGCAATGCAATGAGAAGGAAGCCTGTGAGCACTGATACTGAGAATAATGTCTATTGTGAGCAACGTTTGCAACTGACTGATATTAGCTGGAGAACCTATAAAATACTGGAAGGTATTGATTAAGTGACAACCTGGCAAAATTTGAAGCCCTACCAAACAATGGCTGTCTATGCAAAACTGTTCAGAGAAACCCTGTACAATCATGTTAACATATGCATAGAGACAGCTGTGCCTACCAGAAATAATCTCACAACAAATTAAAAATTGAACCTCCCTGGTGGAATCCGAACTTTAATAGGTTGTACAACAAAAGGAAGAAAATCAGAGCAAAAATTAGGAAAAGCAGTCCTCAGCAGGATAAAAAAAACTCATCAATCTAATCAAACAACTCAGAAGGCAAATTAAATCTGTCAAAGCCAACTATGAGGTAAAAATAATATCCCATGCCAAGGAAAACCATTAGTCTTTCTTTGGCTATGTCTACAACCTCAAAGGCAGTATACAACAGTGTACAGAACTGCTTGTAAATGTAGCCAACTGCACAGAGCCAGATTATATAGAAAATGTACCAGTTGACAAATTCAGCTACGTTTTTAATGAAATTAGGCATAAACCCATATGTTACATGCTAGAAAGCCAGCTGGTTCTCAGATCGGATCCAGGAAGTTAGGACAGGGGAATCCACCTCCATCTACTTCTTGGATGCCAAGGCTAACATTAGACATCTCTGACCGACCAAGTTTGCAGATGATTCCAAACTAGCATCTGTCATATTATCCCCCAAGACACTAATATTCTCCAGGAAGGGTTAACACCGACAAATGACTGGTGCCAGAGCCATGATTTAAAATTGAATGCTAAGAGATGCATAATAGTGCCCTTTGGGAAGGTGACTACCCCAGGAAAAGCTCTTTGATAACACACCCCTAAGACTAGACCCAGTTGTCAGGGATTTGGCGATGTTTGCAGACAGTAACCTGGCTTTTGACTAACATGAGTCTAAAGTAATAAGGAAATCATTCTGTGTTGCTCACTTTATAAGCAACAGCATGGCATCTAGAGCCAAGGAGGTCATCGTTCCACATCAGACCCACCATGAAGTACAAAGACCCCTTCTGTATGTACCTGACCAAGCACACGAAACAACTGTAATGTCCTCAAAGGCTCCTCCTAAAAAGAACATAAAGCATTAACAGCATGTCCTGTGCAGATTGCTTCAAACCCTATCCCTAGGTTTTGTCTGTTACAGACTGTCGAGGGATGATCTCTGCCTGGGATACAAGCCATCTTTGTAACCCCTCTTTGATGGACTTTTTTGCATTTCACAAAATGAATAGCATCAGAACTACCTGACCTACAGACTTAAACCTTGCTTGTGGCATAAACAGGACATGCTGGAGGGACAGATGTGTATCTCAGAGTGCACCCCTTCCCTGGAACAGGCTTCCCATCCATGTGCTGCTGAGTTCTTCCCTAACTGTATTGAAATATAACCTGGGCAAGTGGATGGGAAATCGGAAACTGACCCCTTGGCTGACACCTATGTCTCTAATGGACAGAGGCAGCTTGTAAATGTTTGACCATCCAAGCTCTAGCTTACATATATCCCTTAAAATAACCTCTAGGGCACCAAAACATGTTGGATACATTTGGAATTTATGGCTAGGCTTATAAAGGCTCCTACAGTTGTTATCCTAGTATATACCTATGAACCTATGATGTAAAAAATACTTTAATGAACCGGAGGAAGCACAAAGTAGAATTTGCCTCATAATTATGTTTTGTGCTGGTTATTTTAATGGCTAGAGGTCGCATATTATACAGAATGTTCATTGTGCTGTACTGGTCATCTTTTTTTCCAGGATTATACCATTGAAATACGAATGGGTATTAGTCCATTCTCTGGCTTCTTTGTTTTTAATCAGATCAGCTGGCTATTATGTATGTTGCTGCTGCCTTCTTATCACAATAAACTGGGAGCAGTTATTTCTAAACATTGAACCTGCTATTTGTAGGCACAACCAGGCTGTATTACATTTTTATTTTCTCCAGACATGAATATCAGCTGTGCCAAAGGAAATAAGGAAATACAAAATAGAATTCACCTCGTAATTGTGTTTTGAGATGGTTATTTTAATGGATAGAGGTTGCCATTATACATAATGGTCAACTTTTTTCCAGGATTATACTAATCAATAACAATTGTGCATCAGCCCATTCTCTGGCAACTTTTTTTTAATTAGATGAACTGGCTACCACATACACTGTTGCTGCCCTCTTGTCACAATAAACTGAGAGCTGTTATTTCTAAACCTTGAACCTACTATTTTTCTGCACAACCAGGTCTTAGTACATATTTTTTTCTCTCCGGACATGAATATCAGCTGTGCCAAAGGAATTGACACTTTTTGTAAAGCTGCAGTAATGATGATGTCTGCACAAATGAGGTCCTCTTTTGGATTTGAGATAACCTTCCTAGTATTCCTTGATACAGATGCAGTATAGTTGGCGCCTTGTTGTTGCTTACCTGACCAGTTCTACTTCCAAGCTTCCTTGCATGTCTGCCTTAGTGCACCTCAATGCATGAGCTTTAGTTATGGAATAACAGCATGACTGAAGGTTAAAATACTTATTACATGCAATCTTCATTCTGATTTAATTTGGAAAGGCGATGTCTATCTCTGGCCAGCGTGCTCTCTACCTACTCCTAGACTTTTACTTCTTTTGTAACAGACAATGTGACATCACTTATCACTTAAATATGTAGTCCAACCAATTATTTCTTGACTCTGTCTTGGGTCCATCCTTCTTTACCACACTGCCAAGGTAGGCAAAATTCTTAATCGCTGTTCATCATTTATCAGTAAACTAACCCATGAATTCAGTTCACTTGTCAATGACACTTCGCAGAATGCCTACCTCAATGTTCTGTGTAGACATAAACATGCCTTGTTTAAGGGTATTACTGCACTAAAGTGGCCTAACAATGTGACCATGTCTCCATAATTCATTTTAGTCCTTGCCATATACATTCTCTTATGGACGGTAATAAACTCAACCCTGGCCCTCTCTGTAGTTTGAAAAGTCCCTTTATCACTTCTTTTAATGCTGATAACATACTGTATGAATGGAAACACCTATAATACTGGAGCCTAGAACATAATGGCAATAACAGATTCATGCTGACATTATCCCAACTTCAACTGGCTCACTGTGGCATTGTTTTCTTTGCCAAAGGCCAGGTGCTAGAACTGGTGGGAAATGCTATTTTTTTTACCAAGAAGTATAACAACGCAGTTTCTTACCATCTCCCATAATAAATCTGTGTAGGATGCTAACTGGCTGATCTGTTAATTCCCCTCATTAAGGAACATCTAAAGCCCTGCTTTGGTATTCCATACATACTTCTACCTTGTATAAACCCTACTTAATTTAGTCTATATGCTTTGCACTGGGTGAAAACATGCTAACAGGTTGCCTGTAGTGAAGTTGTGTTCTTGTTAGGCTCTCCAAACCCATACAAGGAGCTTGTTTTTGTTGGGACTAACAAAAAGCAGAGAAAGGTGAGCCAGTAAGGTTCTATGATCATTAGTGGTGCTAACAGTGGCACATGACTGTAATCTGGCTGACCTGTAAGCTATATTTCTAGCTTTAACTAACTTAAATACTAAGGTATTCTTGACCCTATTAGTAAAGTAAAAAAATACTTAAATAAACATTTAAGTTTATCCTTCTATAGGTTTAAATCCAGTTTATTTCTTTATGACTGCTTTCTCTATTTACAATGAAAAAAGTTGAAATACATTACAGTGTCTGTCCGTTATTTCACATAATCAGATGTCTAAGTTTTACATAGTCAACAAAGTGGATATAATTGCTTATTTGGGATGGGGGGGGGTCTGTCTGTGGATAAAAGCACTTTACATTCTTGCCATATGCTCATTTTAACAGCTCATCTGATTTTATAGGACCTGTATGCATTTGTGAAATGTAAGGTGGAATACTTTACTGCATCTATTGTGTGTTTGTGTGAAACAAACCTGAACTACATTTGCTCATTTTAAACAGTCAGTCTGATTTACAGGACTTGTATGCCTTTGTGAGAATTAAAGTGGGTGGAATACTTTAAAGTGGTTACTGTGATTGTATAAAACAAACCTGAACTGCATTATTGTGGACATCCTTTTTTAACACAATCAGATGTCTGAAGTGTTTTGAGTCAACAAAGTGGGTATGTTTGCTGTGTGGTTAAGGGCTGTCTGTGGAATAAAGTAACTTGTCAGTCGTTTGCTCATTTTAAGCAGTCAAATAAAAAGGGTGCATGGATTAGAAGTAGAAATTAAGGCACTTTATTAACTACAATGGTAAATACTTTTATCTCAGCACATAAAATAACAGGGTGACTTCAACAGACCATTGGAACATATACATTTAAATAGCTTACACATATATGATGGATGTCACATGACCTACCTTTTTTAAATAGGTTTCACTACTATAAAAGAATTCTGATAATAGTTGTTACAGGACATCATAACCTTAGTTTTAGTACAGGTGAAAAGAGACAAGAACCATAAAACCAATATTCCATATCGATAACATTTAGTCTGTTACTTCTTATGGGACTAAATGTTGTACATACACATTTTGTTTGCATTTGCCAAGCAAAACACAAAGTTTACCTTAGAAGTATTTACTGTTCTTTATATAAACTGATGTCTTGAACACATTTTGGAAGTTTTGCATTTACTTGAGATGTTCATCGTGCATACAGCTGCAGTCATAACAGATGGGTTCTCCTGCCGTCAGGCGGGTCCTCGGTCGGCCGAATTCCAAAGTCTAGGTCCGGCGTCTGTTGTTGTCACTTCTTCCCTGACGTCAGAGTGCCAGGGGTATAAAAGAACCAGCCGATGCCATTTTCTTCAGTTTTTCTTGCCCCAGATGTCAGGTGCCCCCAGAAGGAAGGCAATACATAAATTTGTGTAATAAAGCAATGCAATATAATCAAAAAACAGTAGTTGCAAGCAAATACACCATAAAAGAATACCCCAGAGGGGAAGGAGGGAGGGAAACCTGGACTGCAGCTGTATTAGCACTCGAACATCTACATTTATGGTAGGTACAAAACTGTACTATGTTCATCGTGCATACAGCTGCAGTCATAACAGATGGGTAGAATCCCAAAGCTAAGAAAGGGGTGGTAGGCACTAGGTGGAACTAGGAGGAGCCAGAATGCCCTGCAAGACTGCTGTGGCAAAGTCTGCTCTAGTTTTGGAGTATAATGGTAGGTGGTAGTGCTTGGAGAAGGTATGCACAGAACTCCAAGTGGCTGCTTCCAATATATCCTTGGTAGGAACTCCTCTGAGGAAAGCTGCAGAGGTAGCTGTGGCCCTTGTGGAGTGAGATCTGATGCCTGCAGGTACAGTCTTACCATGAAAAGAGTAACAAAAGCGTATGCAGTGGGCTATCCATTTTTAGATTGTCTGTTTGGAAATTGGTTTCCCTTGAGCTCCTACAGCATAGGACACAAAGAGCTGTTCTGATTTTCTGAAAGGCTTTGTTCTGTCCAAATAATAATACAGCTGTCTGTGGATGTCCAAGGAATGTAGTAGTCTCTCCCCTTTGTTTTGAGGATTAGGGTAAAAGGTAGGTAAGTGTATAGCCTGATTCAAAGCCACCCTGGATACCATCTTTGGCATAAAGGACGGGTTGATTTGTAAGGAAACTCTGTCCTGATGGAAGATGATAAAGCTGTATTAGCACTTGAACATCTACATTTATGGTAGGTACAAAACTGTACTTTTTGTTTTAACAAAATGGGATTCTGAGTCTTTTTCATTCTTTTCTTTCTTTCGTTCTTTTGTTTTTGTTAAAATCTACCAGTAAAGGGGATTACATAATACTGTATGCATAGAAGTTTCTCCTTACCTCCAGTGTTGTGCAATCTGATAATTACATATTTAAATTTACAGGTACAAGATGTACTTGCCCATCTGAATTTTTTTTCCAGTCGACAATGTACAATAGCAACTGTATTTTTCAATACAGTTAGTCTCAATGAACAGCAACTCAGTTCTTAGTCACTGATCCCTCATATCTGCATTCAGTGGTCAAAATGCATTTGATTAGGTCCTAGGTCAGTAATGACACAAGCACAGTTGTTATTGTGTAATTGTCATTGTCATACATCTGAATTTCTTCAGCTTCCTGTTGACACATCCATCCATCTACCCATATACCCATCCATCTTCTACAACCCTGTTTCCCATTTTTACACATGGGGTTGGGACGTCACTTTAACAGTACAGTCATCTAGAGGCCAGGTTCACATTACCAGTGGCCTATGGACCCATTTTATTCATTGCCATAAAACTTCCTGCATGTTTCTCTGTGAATACTCTGTCAATGTGTATAGGAATTATAGTTAAATTATGGATTTTTTGTTAATAAATGTTGCGTGTGTGGAGATTTTATGCACTAGTCTCCACTTTTAGTTCTCGGTTAGTCCTCCTGGTCAACAAATTTATTTATTTTATTTTATTAATTTTTTTATTTAACATTTCTTTACCAGGAAAGTCCAACTTGGAACAAAGCCAGTTTTCAGAAGAGTCCAGATGCATGTCTTTGTAATAAAAAATAAACATTAAATAAAAATGTGATGGCAGAAATGGATACACCATGTTTTTTCTTTAAGACATTCCTTCAAGATGAGTTCATCTTTTCTCTTTGTGGAAAAAGTAACCCACTTTATAGCTTTAAGTTTTGGCTAGAGAGGCCATCTCTTAACCCTTCTGAACCTGCTACTTCTGCTGATGGCATTTTTTATGAAAGAGCCCTCAAACTGTGGTCACTTCTGATAGTTATGTAGGTTCCCAGACTCTATCTCAGCGACTCTCAGATAAAAAGTACTTTGAATGTCCTCATACAAATAAAATATACAATGAACTGTACAGAAGCAGACCATGAGCCCATGACCCCCCATTACACATATGTTTGTCTTGGTATGTTACTCTTTCTCTACTTATTTGCAATCAGATACACACATTTACTGAATGTTATAATTCTGCATTCAGTCTGATACCTACACAAAAACAAAAGTAAGTAGTTTATGTTTTAAGAAAACAGTGGATTCATTTAGCTTGCCATGAAACAGGCCTTAAATAGTCATATGAACCAGGGTGTGAATGGATGCTATTAAAGCCAGTTAACTTGTTTGGTACAGATTCTCCAAATTTCTGCTAGTAGTTGGTCATCAAGTCCTAACATAACTTGGCTAGCTTACTGAAGCTACACATAAATAAAAACATTTAATATAAATCTCTGGCACTGAACTTTTTTTTTCCTTTTCATACCACAGGGCTAAGAGAGGGAGCTCATTTCTAATCTAAATATATCTTGTTGGCTAATTGGTTATCTTATAGAACCCAAACAGCTAAGGTCAAGGTATTTGCTCTGGACAGAAAAAAATGACCACTAGTGTTTCAAAGAGCTCTGGTCTGGGCTCCTTACTCTTTGGTATATGCTTTTCTAATGTAAAAGCTGATACAAAGGGTCTATAGTTAAACAAATTCAGTCGTGATATTTTAATTCTCTGGCAAGGTCAGGACCAAATAAATACTTGCATCACAGGCTCACGCTTATTTTTCACAAATAAGGTATAAGTTTTCCTTTGGTAAATCCACTATTATAATCACTTACCTTATAGATGACATTTCACTTAAAAGTGATCCAGTCATCATACACCATTATACATTTGTTGATGGCAAGCTCTCCTTTGACCTCCAAATCTTTGTCATGGCTAGAAAATCATTTTGCTTTGCCCAACATATACTTTGCGGTATATCTTCAAGGCCGATAGAAGTTAACTCCTACATTATCCCTCTCTTATTAGGCCTGCCTCTTCTGCATGTACCTCACTAAGTATCTAAACCATTTCAAAAAACCTAAATGTTTCCTCACTAAAATCACATCTGGTCTTAGTACCCTGAGCTATTCTGATAGACTAAAAGCCCTATCCTGCTATTCTGGCTCATATAGGCTAATAAGGGGTGAGCTCTGTTTAGCCTTCCATGCTATGAGTTACTCCACATTCTTTAACTCAATCATCAGTGTCAGTGGTGAAGCAAACATTTGCTCCAGGGACTTAAAACTGTACTGCCACATTAACCAACAGGTACCTGAACACAGTGTAGCCTTTGTTTCTGGAATATCCTCCCTTTACATATCAAGAAGAATGTTTTCCTGGCAAGGTTTAAGAGCAGGATGGATAACTGGATGGGTGATTACAGATTTTCACCTGGGATATTTGAGGATGATATACTTAATGGGGGTACACTAATAACCTTTCACCTGTACTGTGTGATACTATAGAGCTTTTTGATGGCTTCCTTGACTATCAGTTTAGTAATAACCTATAAAACTATTAGGACTTTCCAGGTTTTTATGTGCTCAGTTTTACAGAGTTTTCTGTGCTAATAGCAGTGATTAGGATTAAACTGCTGTGGTATGCATTCACATCACACCGTTGTCAACAAGCCACTCTGATTAGTCAGAACAAAGAGTAATGTCTTTTTTCAACCTAAAGTCTCCAGAAGAGAGTAAGCAGTTTGATGGTGTACCTGAAAGAAGGGAAAATACAGTCAAAGGTAATACAAAGAGCACATAATATTCAAAGTGAAAATGAACCAGTTACCCTAAGGAAAGAGGCCAAGGGACTTCTTCTGCGAGGCAGATAATGCACTGTATACATTCTGACGCTACTTAGAATGCATACACTTTTGCAAACGTTCTGTACTTGTGTCATTTTAAGAAACACATCTTCATTAAAACATTACAATGAGCTGCATAAGGATTACATGATCTATACAGATTTTAAGATGTATTGTCCTTTACATGTCTCATGAACTTGTATTAAAAGTCATATGATGACCCCCACTTTCTTTAATTTAAATATCCCAGCTGCTGTAACACAATTGTCAGACTTCAAATCAGAATAATTTTGATATTATGGCTTTGATTAAAACTGTCATACAATTATCTATTAACAACCACCGTGGTATCTTAAATGTGGAATATATTTGTTCTAGGGATGACATATCTTTGTGAATTTACCTATATTTGTTTTTTGTAAATGCACATACTGTCCAAGAAAATGTATTTCCCAGAACAAAAAGAAACGGTCTTCAATTCTGGCTCCATATAACAACTAATGAGCACTTTTTATAATGCAGACTTGTTTGCTTGCACCTATCACTGCACAGACTTGGCAGAGACACATTTCAGATAACATTAAAAATTGCAAACAGAACATCTCCAAAGTGAAAAGGGTGCTACAACAGCAGAAACGTTATGTTTTGTCCACTGGTTTTAGCTAGTTTTGCTATTATATCTAAAATATGCCCAAATGGTAAATTCCACAGTACCTGTTTTCACTTTAAAGAAGGAACTCTGCAGATATTTTTCTAGTTTTACTTGAGGTTGATGATATATATATAGTCATTTTGACTTTTTAATATTTTGTACTACAATTATAGTTCAAAGCAGATTTCAAACATTATTTTAGCTGCTGTTTTTTGAGGCAAATTTAATGAGCACTATATTAAGTAGTACATACTAGGATATCCATCCATCCTCTACCCCTTCTTCCCATTTTTGCACATGAGGTCGGGGTGGGTGTCACTTCAATAGTGAGTGTGACAATCATAGAACACCATGTAATTATTTGCTGTAGCCTGGTGACTGTGGTATGACTTGTATGACTATACTGCCCTCTAGTGTCATTTTAGAGTAATGCAGTCTTGCATTGACTTGAATAGTTTGGAATTTGCCTGCTGTTCTACTGTTACAGAGATAAAGCTGGAGGAACTGGTATATTGCAGTCCTAATTATGAGAATGTTCATTAGAATCAGAATAAAAAAAAAAAAAAAAAAAACTAAACAAACAAACTGCAGTTATCTTATTTGTTGATACCAATTAAGGGATAGGCTAATGGAGATGTTACTCAATGAAATTGTTTTGAAAAATGGAACCAAGCCTGCCAGTTTTGATTTTTCTAATATTAGAAATGTGTTTGCATTCCTGTCCATAGAACTGCACAGTAAATAATGGCTTGCATTATCATTTTCCACAATGTTATGTCTTTTAATGCTCAACATTTTCAGGGCTTGAACAATCCTGTATTATTCCTATTGCTGTTGATAAGCGAGTTTTGATTTATGTATTTTGGACAGATGAAACCTGTCAGTTTGTGAGCTAAAATAAACAGAATAAAAATCAACCTTCCTCGGGGATAGCAAAAAAAGTAGTTTCTTCCTTTAAAATGAGACTTGTATTTTATGCTTATTTATACAACGGCCCCCAATTAATATTCAAAAATGTGCATATTCTCTGTTGCTTTTTTTAAAACTGTCTCGCTATGTTAAACTCATTTAACATAGCGAAACAGTTTTTAAAAAGCAACAGAGATCTTGCTTTCTCCATTGCTTTTGCCCACAGCTCTGATGTACTGTGTAGTCATGCGCATGCGCAGTACATCAGAACTGCCGCAGAATACCAGACAGCTGTGGAAGGGCAGCAAGGAGGCATAATACAATGCCATTATTTAAGAAAAGTAATTATTTTTTTTCTTAAATAATGTCATTGTATAATAGCAATAACCCACTTCTGGGTGTGGGTAATGCTGGATTTACCCACGGTTGGCTTTGTTTGGCCATGCGGGCTTCGCCCACATGACCAAACCACGCAAACTGAGGGTAAATCCAGCATTACCCACACCCAGGCGTGGGTTATTGCTATAATATCTAATTCCAATATATTACAGTAGTAAATGTAAATGTTTAGGTGTCTGTATTGAATATTATGTCATCTTTAGGATTGTTTCAGTCTTCTTAAAGGGCAACTTTCATTTTATAGCAGGGAGCTCTAGAAGAACATTTCAGACAGTACAGAAGTATCTATTAGTTACAAGTTCAGTAGACTTAACCACATGCTGTGCCACACAGAAAGTCTTGCTTTTGCAGCTGATGGAGAGATGGGTAATGTTTTATGCAGAAAACATTTGGATGAAATGTACATCTTTGAAGGTAAAATTGAAATAAAATTTATTAAAATAAAAAAAAAACTATGTAAAGATTATGTATTATCTCTATAACAGAATGAGGTAATATAAATATCTCAAGAAGAAGAAGATACACATATTTTTTAATATTTATGTTTCCTTGTGAAATTTAGTTTGAGTCCATTTCTAGTGAGGTTCATTTATTTTGTAACAGGATTTGGAGTGAATTATTTTTAGTTGTAAACTGCAGTTGTACACTAGATGCTTTTCTTTCTCCCCTTGGATGGGAAGACGAATGGTATTTGATTTTTTTCTTCAATGGGAGTTTTGAAGTTCTAGCAACATATTTATTTTTGCTCCTAGGAACTTGAAGAAGATCATTATTGGAACTGTGAGTACTGTGGAATCTTGAGCTTCACTAATTGTTTTATATTTTTCTAAAAATGTACTTGAAACTTTCAGTGTATGGAATTCTAGCATTAATCCATCTAGTGTGCAGCTCAATTTAGTAGGATATCTCAAGATATAATTTCTGAAAAGGACGATATTATATAATTTTTCACCATTTGTGCAACACATAACAAATCATAACTTGTGTATGACATTATGACACACACCCATGCTGGGCTGCATCACTCATAGTTACAATTGTTTTATACTGCCATTATGACCGCATGCATAGTGTGTAACTGTTTAAGTGGGCAGGGTCAGAACCTTGGTCACATGCCCTGGTAGTTCAAGTAAGGCAAGTGAGAGCAAGCTGATGTACTGATACAGTGTATCATCCCCACAGGCAGAAGGATGATGGACTGACAGACAAAATAAAAAAAAGTAGGAGAATATGGGTAATATTCATGGGAAATCAGGGTATGTTAGCAGCAGACTGGGATATGTATTCCAAGTTTAAAGAAAGAGGGAAAGGCTAGAATGAGATGTAGTAGAAATACAACTGCTACCCTTAGGGGATAATAAAGCATATAGACCAGATGGACTGTATTTATTTGTTTGTTTTGAAAAGGGTTTATGTATCCAGTCAACAACCCGTGCTAAGGAAAATATATATGATATCTGACAAAGAAGGCAATGCATAAAAAATATGATAAATATGGACTTCCTTTTAGGGCAGAATATGTAAGGCATGTTTTTGAGAGCCCCCTGTAATTAAAATGTGCATATTTGCTGCTAAAAACTCTTGATTTTGTGGTAAAGTGTTATAGTTACTTTCAGTTCTGAAGTCTGGATGTATGGAAGTGTTCATACTTAAAAATAAGAAAAATATCTACACAACTATGCTGTTTTTTTTTTTTTTTTTTTGATAAAACCAAGTTGCCATAAGGGCCAGCTTACAGTAACAACACAAGGGACTCCTCACTGTCACCTGATACACTCCACTCAAGTAGTTTGTTCTCCAATCAGGGTTTAAGGCACAGTTTGCACATTCTCTAAACCGATGTAAAATAATTCCAAAGTCTAATATTTCAAGAATATTGTATAATATGAAATTGCTATCAGAAAATAGTTTACATCCATAACATAAGTTATGCAAGTATTTAGTAATGTCTAAACACGTAGCAAGTAATTACAGCCATTTTCTGTACACCTCAGACGTCATATCTTGATCAAATGTTAGAATCAATACAGTAAACTACAGACAATGCAAAGCAGTGCATCTCCCCCCACACACATTCAAGATACAGAGTCACCGATACACAATTGTGCTCGGCAACTGCACCCACTTTCTTAACTATGTAAACATCAGATGTCATACTATGATCAAATATATGAAGAAATACATAAATAACAGTAGCACACACACAATGCAAAGCATTTCAGTTACCCTCAACACACACACACACACACACACACACACACACACACACACACACACACACACACACACACACACATCACTGCTGGTGATACAGTTACTTTTATTGTTTAGTTGTTTCTTTTTTCCCTATAATCACTAAGCATGACTTTTTAACAGCCACATATAGGAAACAAAATAGCAGATCCGATGCTGCAGTTACTTTCACTATTTCATTTTATTACTATTATTATTGTTATTATTATTATCATCACTAACTTTGGCATTCAGCTATGTTCGGGGAGTGTGAATAAGATGCGGAATATTTATTTTTCCTTCCATGTTTTGGAACATTCGTGGTGCATTGGTACATTGCCTAGATGTGATTGACTTTTTTTAAGTCAAGTTTTATTTTGTACATGAATACCGTGTTAATGTAATTACAGAGGAGCAAGAAAGTATAAAATCATGTATCTTTAGTATCTGTAGGGAAATGATGCAAAATTGTCTAAAGAAGAAAGGGGGTTTTAATAATAACATGTAACTAGCCCAATAAAGGCAAAGCTTATCAAATGGGCAAAGGCAGCTGGGTCTCAGATGACACGGACAGTATAGTGATGGGCTATATCTGGATTTTACGAAGATGTTTAATTCTGTGCCACATGAGAGTTTAACGAGGAAGCTGAAGGATACGGATGTGAGGAGATGCTTTATAAGATGGGAGATAAACACAGGTGGAAGGAACGCTGCACAAGCAATGATGAGAGCAGTGCACTAAAGGTGGACGTGATAAGTGATATCCTTGCAGACACCTGGACTGGAACCCACTTTGTTTTATGTGCCACACATTACAGACGACATGGATAGTAAGACATACACAGACCAAGAGAATAATGGCTGGAACTTACAAAGGTTTAGTCATATAAATGGCAGTAATCTGCAGAAGGTATTTTTCCTCTGGTCTGTGGAGCATGTTCTTCAGTACAAGTGAGAAGGAGAGGAGTCAAGTGCTGATCTGTTTTGGAGGCTTACACCATCTAGGATTTGCTACTAATAAAGGGATATTTCTGAGACCTGTTTTTGCTTGATCTTCCTGGGACTACTGCTTCTATTTGCTGCTTGTGAAAGAGGGGTTAGAGATGTTGCTTCTTAGTTGTGAAATGAGGAGAGTGGATTCACATTGGTATCATCAACCGGGAAGTTTGATTTCAGTGGAAACTCCTGCACCAGGCAGTGTATATGTATTTTTGTGTACACATACACACAGATGTATCTATATTTATACATATACACACACACACACACACACACACACACTACATATATACATACATATACACACAGATGCAGAGTGAGGGAGAAATAGAGACAGACATGCACACACACCTATATAATGTGAGAGACAGTCTCACGTGTAGAGAAACTCAGCAAACACATATATGTACACACACACACACACACACACACACACACACACACTTACTTCATCCAGTTTCCTCCCACAGCCTCCCCCCAGAATCCCTGCTTTTCCAGTCCTAGATCCCCAGTTTCTTCTGCTGTGTACCTTGGATATAATCCTTAGTTTGATGGACCCCCCTGACTTTGGTGGGAGTCCATCTCAATTAATTCTTCATTAGACCTGGGAGTGAGGGTCAGACAGTACAGAGCATGGAGCCTGGGATACTCCAGCTGTGGGAATTGCTAGTCCACTGAAGTCAGCATATTGCCACCACCCCTTGCATTAACCAGAGCTGACATGTGAGGCTCTTGATCTTCACCAAATGTTGCAAAGGAATCGTTTCTCTACACCATCCTCCTAGTAGAGGAGAACTGCCTGCTGGCTGCTTCATCCTAACTTCCCACAGCTAGCCTTACAAACAGCAAGAATCCTTCCTGAACTCTGGTTGCTAGTGGGCAGATGGATAATCTGACAGTGTGCTACTGGGCTGGCTAGAATATGATTCATTTTTGCTCCCACGTGTGGGACATACTACTCAGCACAAAAGAGAGGTTTATATCTGGGCTTTGCCTATTAATGAAATTATACTTCTGAGAACTATTTTGCTTGACCTATGGGGGAACATTGCTTCTATTTACTCCTTGTGAGAGAGGGAGCTATAATAGAAGGAAGAAATTATTACAAAAAAGAGTAAAAACCCAGGAATGGAGGAGCACCCTGACCAACCTTATCAAAAAGCTAAGATCCCTTATAAAATCCTCAAAGGTGAGCTTTGAAAGAAAAATCGCAATGGACACCAAAGACAACCACAAAGCATTTTTTGGCTATGTCAAGAATCTAAATGGCAACTCTCAGATCTGCTCTGAGCTACAGCATAATAGTTCAAAATTCATAGAACCAACTGATATCGCCAATATACTGGCAGATAGGTTCAGTGCAAACTTTACCCCACCCTCTCCCCCCTAAAGGGCCCATATCAATACCAGAAGATTGCGCTGCCCCCATAATCATGGACACCCAGGTGAAAATGGCACTTTCTAAAGCAAAGAACACAGCATCCATGGGACCTGACAGCATCCCCAGCTGCGTGTTACATGAACTCCAAAATGAACTAATCCCACACTTAAATACCATGTTCAACCACAACTCTCCTCAGGCTATGTGCCCACTGAGTGGCGCACAACAATGGCTGTCCCACTTCACAAAGGAGGAGCCACCACCGACCCCGGGAACTATCACCCCATAAGGCTGACGAGCCTCGTCTGTAAGGCCATGGAGCGCATCATCATGGAACTCATAAACAACAACATTGGGAACCTACTAACCCTAGACCCTACCCAGTTTGGTTTTGTAAAGGGCAGGTCATGTCTCATAAACCTGGTTGACTCCTTTGAGATGGTCACCAAAGCAATTGATGAGAGAAAGGTGGCCCACACGGCATGCCTTGACCTGGCAAAAGCCTTTGATACTATTCCCCACTTGGGAATTATAGACAAACTCACTAACCTAAATATAAACCCCTACACCCCAAGATGGGTTGCTAACTGACTCACAGACAGAACCCATACAGTGAAAATAGGAAACGCTAGGTCCGACTCCAAACCTGTGACAAGTGGAGTACCCTAGGGCACAGTCTTGGGACCTCTCCTGTTTGGTATTTACTTCTCCAAGGTACAAGGAAACACAGTGGGACTATGGCTAACAAAATTTGCAGACAACTGCAAAATGGGCACCATAACTGAGACTCCTGCTGATGTAGATATCCTTCAAAAGCGTCTCACTGAAACAGATACATGGTGCCAAAATCATGGCCTCAAGCTAAATGCCAAAAAGTGCATTCACATCCCCTTCGGGAAAAAACAAGTACCTACGAATTGCCACATAGGTGATAGCTCACTTAACACAGAGAGTGTGATAAGAGACCTAGGGACCCAGGTAGATAGTAACCTCTCCTTCGATAACCACATTGCTAAAGTGGTTAAAAAATCCTTCTACATGGCCCACCTTCTCACGAAGGGGTTTGCATCTAGAAAAAGGGAAGTTATTGTCCCCCTCTACTCATCACTCATTAGACCCATTATTGAGTACAATGCCCCATTCGGGATGTACCTTACTAGACACCTGCAACAACTGGAGATGCCTCAAAAATACCTCAAGAGGATAACGGGCCTAAAACATATGCCCTATGCCAACAGGCTAAAAAAACTTCAACTGTATTCGGTTGCATACCAGCTGCTCAGAGATGAGCTCTGCCTGACATACAAGGCTATATCTAACCCGAATTGCTGGAAAGGCTCCACCTAAGAAAACCCAATCTACCCGAGCTACATGCTCTAGGGATCTAAACCTGACCTCAACAATAAACAAGACTTGTTGGAGGGATAGATTCATGTCCCAGAGACTCCCCTTGCTCTGGAATAAGGTCTCCATATATGTGAGGCAGGGCTCCTCATTAGCGCCCTTCAAGAAGAATCTTGATGAGTGGATGGGGAACAGGAAATTCACCCCAGGAATCACTTCTGTGGCTCTGCTTGACAGAGGCGCAGGTAACTAAACCACTTGGGAGGCACAAGCCGAAACAGTTTGGTTAGGCTTAGTTATGCCGTAGGGCCAATAGCCTAGCACCAACCTATGAACCTATGAAGCCAAACATAAGTATAAATCCTTCTTTAGCTACATTAGAAAACTAAGGAACAGTAACCTACATTGCTCTGAATATATTGATAATGACATCTCCAATTCTGATCCAACAGTCATTGCCAGAAACCTAGACTGGTTATTTGGTACCCTCTGCACTCACCCAATCTAGCCTCCCCCACCTATATTAAACTGAGGAGCAAAAATACATCATCTCAGAGTTGATGGAAAAAATAAAATAGCTCTGTTACTCTGAAACTACAGCAAACTGCTTGCTACAAATGTAACAAATGTTTTGCTACAGTTGAAGTACCACACTGCGAAGTGCATCAGCCATGACTGCAAATACTGTATGGCAAGTACTGCACTTCCACAGTATTGACATCTGTCAATCACACCTCCTAAGATGCCCCTGTAGCAGTCACCCCCTTCACCCCCACCCTAGAAATGCCTCTGGACATTGCCAGTATCCTTGCAAAGAAATTTAGTACTCTCTTCACCTCTGACAATTCTATGCAAAGCCCTGAAACGCCAAAATTCCTTACTCTCCTATTTATCACTAAAGATTATTTACTGAAGGTACTAACCAGGGCCAAAAAAATTTCCTCCATGGAACCTGACGGTATACCTTGTTGCTTAATTTTATAGTGTTAAACATGCACTTACAGACCCACTGTTTAAACTGTTTAATCTAAGTTTAGCTACTGGTTTTGTCCTTGAGTGACACACTACAGTGGTGACACCGCTCCATAAATGTGGTCTTACAAAATCAAACAATTAGAAAGACTCCAAAGGTTCTTAACCAATGAAAAGAAGGTCACAGGCCTAATGTCCTTGAGCCATCAAGAGGGCTGGAAGCTCTATCCCCTTATTCAGTGCCTTATAGACTTTTGAGGGGACATCTCAAAATTTCGCTTACCACGATGCTGAATACCCAGTTGTTCTGGACCTCCTGTATTTCTGAAAGTCCAGTAACTCCACCAATACTAGATCTAGGGACTGAAATCTTAAATAAGCAGATAAATAAAACATGGTGGAGGGACAGGTTTATAAGCCAGCTTCTTTCGAAACTCCAGAATAAACTTCTCCTTCATGTTAAGCAGTGTGACTCACTATTTTGCTATAACATAACCTAGATGACTGGATGTATATCCACAAATTTACTTTAGGACTGATTGGTACGGTACTCCTGGAAAGGGGCGATGCAGCTTGAGGGAGGGTACTGGCTAGGTAAAAATGGTCATAACAGTCAATATCTTTGAACTATCTTTGAATTAAATGCCACATCCACACATGCATCCAAGCCTGCTACTGCTGCAAGCATCTACTCCTTAGGTCCTACAAGCCTGAATTCTAATAAAATCTTAGTGATTGGTGATTTCACTGTAAGACACACGGATGTGGCACTCCCAATGTTGGACAAAGAGAGGGTGACAATTTATCCTTTGATTATAGAATTATGGATGCTTCAAGGGCTCTTAGGTTCCTCCAGTATCCAAAATATGAACTCATAGTTGATGTGTGGGGGAGAACAGTCTTACGTTCCCCACCCTGGGGGTAACATAGAAAGACATTGTTGAAATTTCTACTCATTTCTTTGAGGAAGGCAAGACTATGGCATTTAGGAGAATATTACATTTGCAGGGAATGATGCTTAAATTTGAGGACATAATTGTCTTCAAAGATTAGTAGCAAATCGGTGTCATTCCAAGAGGAGTCAATGTGTGCATCCATGTAAGATGAAATGGTCAACAGATCCTCTTAGTATGCCAGAGATGGCCTGCACCTCACAACCGTGATTTCTCATACTAGTTAAAACTTTTACTGCCTCATCTTTCCTTTTTTTTGAGCTGGCATCCATTACCAAGATTTCTTGAGGACAAATTCTCTTTCACCTTCAGACAACTTCACTCACTAATGGCTCATCTCCACTGAAACCACCCCTCCTGGAATCACTCAAACAGGTACTATAATCCAGGAGTTTCTATGTTCTCCCCTGTTTGACACTGTAATAATGGAAACCGTGTTCCATGCAGCTCTAACCCAAGGGTTTGTATGTTCTCTATGCTTGACACTTTAATAATGGGGACTGTGTAGCCTTCATCTGTGCTCCAGGGGTTTGAGTATTCTCCCCTGTTTCACAGTGTAATAATGGTGACTGTGTACCATGCGTCTATAACCCAGGGGATGGTATGTTCTCTCCTGGCTGACAGTGTAATAATGAGGACTGTGTACCACGTATCTGTACTGACTACCATTAAATCACCCATTTGAATCCTTTCTTTTTATGATACTAATCTTGGTTCTGCAGCTTTCTTAATACCATTGACAATGATGGATTCAGGGCAACCCAAATACTTTGTAAAACTTCAATTTGTATTGCAGAAGCTACTACTTTCATTCTTATATTACTTATTCTGGCAGTTGACCCCTTACTATGTTCTTCATGCATATAGGGTGTTTACTGTTATAATGAAAAACTGCAGCACTACCCCCATTAAGTTACTCAATGATTGTGGGTACACTACACGATTTTATTGGTATTTATTTTTAGGACAGAGTTATCTACTGTAAAATGACAAATCCCACTTAGTAAAATCACTCCATCATCTTTTTAATCTGATGCTTGGGGAGTTGCTACAAAAGTTACCCCTCTACTGACCCTGGGAAGTATAGACCTGTTTGCCTCACTAGTGTTATTTGCAAGGCTATGGAACCATTATACAGAATTTATAAATAATGATATAGGAAATGTTCTGTCCTTGGACCCTCACCAGTTTGGCTTTATAAAGGATAAATTTTGTCTACATCATGTCTGCAAACTTGGAGCACATCTGATTTCTTTGAAACGGTTATCAAGGCCCTGAATTAAAGGTGCATGGTACACACTGCCATCTGGATCTAGCCAAAGCCTTCAACAGCATCTTGCTTGCTGATATTAGCAAATTCTTCTACTAAACAATAACCTGGATGGGGTCCCTTGAAGCACAAAATTGGCACTGTGAGAACCTATGTTATTAAGGTTGGGAAATAACCCAAAAATTATAATTTGTATCCCACAGGGTTCTTTTGTTGGGTCCCTTACTCTTTAATATCATCTTCTCTTCTAACATGATAGCTGATGCCAAGGGACTGAGTTTAACCAAATTTGCTAATGACTGTAAATTGTAGACGGATATCAAATCCCCCTTGAATACTAACATTTTTCAGAAAGGTCAGCACCAGACTAATGTCTGGGGTGAATCGGGCATACCATCAATGTCAAGATTTGCAGCATGGTTACTCATATAAATCTATCATTAATGCTATAAACCATATAGCTAACACTCTACTTAAAATCAGACTCTGTCTTGGGTACTTATACTGATAAGTATCTCTCATTTAATTACTGTATCTCTGTTGTGGTTGGAAAATTGTTTCTTAAGATGGTCTGCATAGGGCATCTGTTTGAGGCTGGTGATCCTCTTTGTGAGGTATTTTTGCGGTCTTTCCAGTTGCTGCAAATGTCTTGTGAGGTACATCCCAAATAGGGCATTGTACTCTATAATAGATCTAATGTGGGCTGAGTAGAGGGGGACAATAACCTCTTTTTTCCGGATGAGAAACCTTTTGTGATGAGGTATGCCACATAGAAGGATTTCTTGACTTCCGTGGCGATGTGGTTATCAAAGAAGAGACTACTGTCCACCTGTGTTCCTAGGTCTCATATCACACTTTTGGTGTTGAATGGACTACCTCCTATGTCATAGTTTGTTGGCACAGGGATTTTCCCAAAGGGGATGACTATGCATTTTTTAGTATTGAGCTTAAGGCCATGGCTTTGATAACAGGCATCTGTCTCAGCGAGGCCCTTTTGTAGAATGTCCACATCATTAGGGGATTCAATAATGGCTCTCAGTTTGCAGTCATCTACAAACTTTGTTAGCCATAAGCCCTCTGTGTTGGCATGGACTTCAGAGAAGTAGATGCCGAACAGGAGGGGACCCAGGACTGAACCCTGTGGTACTCCACTTGTCACTGGTCTGGAGTCGGATTTGGAATTGGCTACTTTCATGGTGTGGGTTCTGTCAGTGAGCCAGCTGGCAACCCATCACGTGACATAGGGGGTTAGCCCCAGTTTCATGTGTTCATCAGTGATACCAGAGTGGACGATGGAGTTGAAGGCCTTGGCGAGGTCTAGGTAGGCTGTGTGAACTGCCTTACCATTGTCCACGGCTTTGGTGCCTGCTTCAAAGAAGTCAATCAGGTTTAGGAGACATGATGTACCTTTCACAAACCCAAACTGGATGGGGTCCAGAGTTTGCAGGTTACCTATGTCTTTGTTTATAAGTTCCATGATGATACGTTCCATGGCCTTGCAGATCAGACTCGTCAGACTGATGGGTCGGTAGTTCCTGGGGTCTGTGGTGGATCCCCCTTTGTCGAGTGGGATCACTGTAGCTGTGTGCCATTCAGTAGGCACAAAGCCTGTAGTGAGGCTATGATTGAACATGGTACTTAGGTGGTTTGCCAATTCATTTTGTAGTTCATGCAGAACACAGCCTGGGATGCTGTCAGGTCCCATGGATGCTGTATTCTTGGCTTTGGTGAGTGCATTTTTCACCTGTGTGGCCATGATTACAGGGACTCGGCATTCATCTGGTATAGATATGGATCCTTTAGGGGTGAGAGTGGGGTGAAATTTGCACTGAATCTATCTGCCAGGATGGTGGCAATATCAGCTGGTTCTGTATGTTTAGTGCCATTGTGCTGTAACTCAGAGCAGATCTGAGTGTTGATATTGAGATTCTTGACATAACTATAGAATGCTTTGTGGTTGTCTTTAGAATCTGTGGTGATTTTGTTCTTGTAACTAGCTTTGGAGGATTTTATGAGGGATCTCAGCTTCTTACTGAGGCTGACAAGGGAATTTTTCCAATCTTGGGATTTTACTCTTTTTTGCAACAGTTTCTTCCTTCTGTTGTAGAGTTTGTTAATGGCAGGGGTCCACCAAATTGGCTTATATTTTTTGGAGGATAGTGTCTTGATTCTATTTGGGATGCCATGGTCCATGCACTTGCATATGTGCTCATATAGTGCACTGATGTAGGATTCAGCAGTCGTACTACTATTGTCCGTCTGCATGGGTGTGGTAAAGATAGCCACTTCTGTCTTAAGAAGCATGAAATTGGCTTTGGGGAAGTGTTTTATGGTGGTTTCCTTAATAAGGGGTGGGGGCAGGATATGGATGTCTAGGGTGATTAGCTTATGGTCGGATCTGACCAACGAGGGTCTAACCTCTGGTGTGGAGCATTGGTCGCCCATGTTGGTAATGACCAGATCTAGGATATTGCTGCCCCATTGTGGGGGCCTGGATATGTTGAGGGTGTTGGGTTGTACCTTCATATTTTCCAGTATGTTAAGAAAAGTGGAGTGGGAGTCTTGGAGCATGATGGGGAATCTGTACCAAGCTAGAATTTGGATTGTAGTCTTGCTCAGTGTTAGTTGCACCTGGAGAATTTCAGATGCATTATGTTGGGCAACTAGCTTGGAGGTGTGGATATCCTTGGTGGAGGATATGAGGTTTGAAACTGAAATGTATGTCATTATTTACTAACATAAATCCTCAGATCATCCCAGTGATTTACCAGAAAAATACAGATTTTATGAGGAGCAGACCAAAAATATGAACTTAAAATCTAGACATTCTGCAAAAATCTGGGCAGTTGAGAGGTATGATTGGATGGAGTAATTTTAGTATTACAGGACAACCTTGTGGTGAGATTGTGACTTTAGACCCCCCCATACAGTCATATCTAACTTATTATGTTATACTTCTGGAATAGCAGGAACTGGTCCTAAATGTTGAGGGCAAACTCATAAAAATCCTGAGTTTTCCTGCATTTCCCATCAGAAACTGACTTTTATTATTATTTTTTATGACTGCTGAGCAGATGCTGTAGGGGACCACCCCCTTTACTTACCCCTACAATTGTAAACATGCACTAGAGGTGTACCATTTCTGGGGAAGGGGGGTTGGAACTGATGTCAATTAAATCAACGAAACAGGATTTGGATGAATTTGCCCCTGATAATTTGGACGGCTCCTGAATAATATTTGATAGATCTTGGATCAGTTATTCTAGAGCTTCCTTTGAAGAGATATTCCTGCATTTGTTACAAAGTTGCATTTCTGACAGTTTTTCCATTGTTTTTAAGTTACTCATTATGTACAGCCATCTTATTCATACTACCTGAAGTTCATCCTTGATCTGGTATGCCCAACTGTAGGCTGTTCTGAAACAGTATCTAATACCGTGCAGCAGCGTTAGCACGATAACTTTCTTTGTTCATTTACTTTGCCTCAGCATGCATCCATGTCCAAATTATAGAACCAAGGGGCTTCGCTGTACCAGCAGGCATCAGTGTCCAAACTATAGAACCAAGGGGCTTCACTGTACCAGCAGCTATCAGTGTCCAAACTATAGAACCAAGGGGCTTCACTGTACCAGCAGGCATCAGTGTCCAAACTATAGAACCAAGGGGCTTCACTATACCAGCAGGCATCAGTGTCTGAACTATAGAACCAAGGGGCTTCACTGTACCAGCAGGCATCAGTGTTCAGACTATAGAACCAAGGGGCTTCACTGTACCAGCAGGCATCAGTGTCCGAACTATAGAACCAAGGGGCTTCACTGTACCAGCAGGCATCAATGTCCAAACTATAGAACCAAGGGGCTTCACTGTACCAGCAGGCATCAGTGTCTGAACTATAGAACCAAGGGGCTTCACTGTACCAGTGGCCATCAGTGTCCAAAGTATAGAACCAAGGGGCTTCACTGTACCAGCGGCCATCAGTGTCCAAACTATAGAACCAAGGGGCTTCACTGTACCAGCAGGCATCCATGTCCGAACTATAGAACCAAGGGGCTTCACTGTACCAGTGGCCATCAGTGTCCAAAGTATAGAACCAAGGGGCTTCATTGTACCAGCAGGCAGTCTATGCTGAAGGCACAGCTCCTTTGCCATAAGGTGAATTATTCTCAGAAATAATCTACTCTGTTATCTGAATTATGACCAAGTATTTCCTAAGACTATAGCAAGACTAGATTTCTGAAATACTAATTCCTGCTCCTTCCCCTATGTCCATTTCACACCTTTGTGTAAGAAATGATCTAAACAGTTTCTGGACTGGGTCAGACCATCTTGTAATATTTCAGTAAATCCATATATGCTTTCAACTCAGTAGCACTTGTAGGAGATGAAACTCCTGCTGTAATTTTAATTTTGTCTCTACAGGATGTGAACCATGTGCATCAATTACATATCCTTGTATTACACTTCTTTTTCAAAAAATAATATAATATAATAATAATAATAATAATAATAATAATAATAGTGATAATAATAATAATAATATATGCATATTGCAGTCCTTTCAATACTTTGCCTAAGTGGTGTAAATATTTTTCAGGGGCAAATTCTGTAACTAGGATGTCATCCAGGTAAATAATAATATTTGGCACATCTTGAAAAAAAAAATCTATATTCCCCTAAAATATGGCAGGTGCAGATGACACTCCAAAAGGTAAATTGTTAGATGTAAACATACCTCTCTTAGTATCTACTACTGAGCATTTTTTAGACTAATCATCAAGAACAATTTATGAATAAGAAAAAAAAAAAGAAAAATTTATAAATAAATAATCATTCATAGCAGGAACGGTTGTAGCTAGGTCTTGTGGCACTCTGGATAATCCTCAGAGTTGAGGAACAAACAAACAAATAAAAAAGGTCTTCCAGAACAAATAAAAACAAATCTGAAGTTTAGCAGTTCCTAACATAACTGCTAAAGCTACGAAATAGCTGTGTGAGTGTGGTAGCAGCACTAAGAAGCTATGATTTAGCATTTGCTTCTTAAATAGATAGCAGTACTACATTCTTACTTCATTGGCAACTGCTGAGCATCTGTTCTAACAGACTGTACTCAGGGTAGCCACTCATTTGCCCCATCCTAGTTACAGAGCTGCAAACAGGTTTTTCACTTCAGCTGTGGGGTAATGTTTCAAAATTGCTAGCTGCTTACCGTTTAACTAAAAATCTCCATTCACCTTAACACTGCCTTCAGCTTTCATGTATATACCATAGAAGCTTTTTTCAGGCTCACTTTATAATTATTTTTTAACAATCTGTTTGTTTTTCAAACTTTGTATACAGTAGTGGATTGTAATTGGAGTGATCTTGGCAGTTGCCTGGAGCCTACAACTTCAGGTGCCCCTGGCTGGCTGCCCAGTTTACTCCTTCTCTGTCTAAAATGAAATAACTTTATTTCAGAAAGTAATTTTAAGTTTGGCTTACAGCAGCTGAATCTACTGGTAGAACAGTTACATGCTTATTTGTATTGCTATTTTGGTGATTACCAGAATAACTTGGTAATATGACCATTATGTTTGTCCTGTTACTGACCGTCATTAGAGGGGATATCCATTGTAACCCTGTGATTTATAGATTGTATTGCTTACCAGTAATGGTTTAAAGAATTTATAGACTCTGACAAATTGTATTGTTACATACAGGAGTTTGAGCAAGTTAAATGTATTGTCATGGGGGGTAACAGCTAACATAATCAGTATAGATGACCCTCCACAATGGGTTGTTACAGTTTTAGGTGAACATGAAGATTTAAATACTTCTGTGCACCCATTAAAAGAGATGGGGGAAGAGCTTTGAGTGCTAGAGGTGACTATCTGGGGGCAAGATGGTATTAAATCTGTCCCCACCTCCAGCAACAATCTCTTGAAAGAAAGGTGCAAGAGTTGCTGTAGGCAAATGACTGTCTGACACAGCAAAAATTTTTGATTTATCATCAACTAGCTGAAGTTAAAAAAAAAGAAATTACTGGATTTAGAAGTACATTCCGAGATACTAAACCATAGAGCTGCCAGTATTCTATTCCCCCATGGGGACTATTTCCCATTTTATTTACAGAACTAGAGAAAGAATCTAACTTTCCATCATTATCAAATATTAAACTGGATGAGATACACAGGCTGAGGTTGCAGAACTTGTCCTGAATAGGGACATTATCAAACATTTTTTTAAACATTATCAGAGTGAAGATCAGTATTTTAGTCAGCTTTGACAAACAGTAAGATGATGTTTCTTTAATTCTCAGTAACAGTATCTGAGGATCTACCAGCTTTTATTATTGTAAAAAGAAGGGCATTTTATCGGATATGTGAACAGGGTATTGTTTCTAATTTTTTGTTTCCTTCAATTTTACATATTATCCACTAAGGTCTGAGGTTGTTTTTTGTCAGTCCCAAAGTGGCTGATTCAAAATTGGGTGCATAAAAATTGCTACCTAAGGACTCCTGATGTGATCTTGGAGGGAGCACACTGGCAGCTTACTGGGTGGAAGCTTTTGGGATAATTTATTTCTTTCTTTTTCCTTTTTCATATTCAATTTACATTATTATTTTTTTTATACTTTTCTGATAGAGGAGGGCTATGCTTGAGGTTTCCACTTGCTTCTGGGGTATGTTAACTTTATGATGAAAAATACACTGAATATATAATATAATTTAATGTATAATGGTTTAAGTCATCATACAAAAAATGTAATGAAATATCTACAATATATTGATTCTGATATCACATAACATCACTTCAAAATGCCTACCTTACCACTGACAAACGTTAGCTGTTCACATTTGACAAAAGAGTCAAGTGTATAAAAATTACGTCTTACAACCATTAATCACTAGAAGTTGCCATTTTGTTGTGTAAGACTAACTATTAACCAGTACATAGCTATATGGACATAGCAGGTAGGATTTTGCTTCTCAAACTGTATGATTTGTGTAAGCATTTAGAGATGGTTCAAAATATATGCCTTTCTGCTTTTGACAGCTTTTTTAAGGAATTATCAAAGAGGTGGGGGTTGCTAGGATTAAATTGTGTAAATATAACCGACAGGATATTTCAGTGTTCTTTTAAATAAGCAGTTAAGGAAGAATTAAGGCAAATTGAGGGATTTCCTACAATATTTTAATGTATATGATTTGTGGACACATAACCGAGGGGAATTACCTGGCTGTATACATTTCGATTTAAAACAAGTATATCACACTAAATTATTTTTTCATACCTGAAGGACATCTTGATACATCTGGTAATATGCACATTTTTCCAATATGTGTATCAAAGTATACACCAATTAATTTCCTATTGAACATTATAGTTAAAAACAAAAGACAAGTGATCCTCCTAAATTCCGTATAAAAAAGACATGAAGGAGGAGGTTTCAGCCAAAATAATGCAGCAAAACTATCCCATACGCACCCAAGTGGAGTGCTTTTAAAGCTTATATTTTGGGACTTCTTTTTCAGTATTTTTGCAGATATAGGAAGGAACAGAAAATGTTATTAGATCAATACAACACACAATTAGCCTTATTAGTAAAAAATGAATCCATCCAGCTGAATTACTCCTGGTTAATTATGATGAATGCATATCACAGGTTAATAGGTACTTACTGGGAAAGTGGTCATGGAACTTAGGTTAACCCAACTGCCCCAGAGGTCTGTCTGGTTACATGGCTTGCTGAAAGTCACACAGTAGGCAAATGGAGGCTGAGGGAATTAAGCCCTTGGCTACAGCAAGCAGCTTGCTAACAGATCATCACTTTAATATTCCATGTTTCTAGGCATATACTTGTACAGTCACATTTTTTTTTAAATTTAAAGTATTTCTAATGGAAGTGCATTCCTCATCAAGATTTGCCTACAGAAAATGCCTTTACTATAAGGCAGAACAGATCAGGAAGTTTCTTGGAGATATAGTAAATACTGGCCAAAAATCTACTTATATACAATAAATAAGGAATGATAAGGAACTGATTAGAGATTACAAATGGATTTTTCAGATGTTTTTGGAACATTAGCATGAGTGATTTGGTCATGTGGGGTAGGACTCTATGAAGAACTGTTTGATTTTGTATTGAACATTTCCTTTATGCTATACTGTTATTTTAGTTTTAAATTTAATCTGTAAATAGTGAAGGTGACAATCCAATCTTTGCCCAAAAAAAAAAAAAAAAAAAAAAAAACAGACCCTGATGCACTCCCCATAGAAATGTACAAGACCTTTTCAAATGTATTAACTCTAAATTTGTTTAAATTTTTTAAAATTTGTTCACCTCTCTGACTGAAGTTCATAAACATTTTTTCATGGCAGAGGTAATTATGATTAAAAGGACCACCAGAAAAAAGATTAAATGAATGTTCAACAGCCATACCCTTATTAAATGTTGACTATAAGATATGGCAGAAACAAAACTAATAAAGACCTTCTTCCTGTCTTACCTGAAAGTATTCATTCTAATCAGTATGGTTTTATCCCTGGAAGGAAAATGGATATCTGCTAATCACTACCTTCAAGCTAATGCCATTATATTTTCAGAATACTCATACCTGACAAATAACAGATACAGCTTTTTGTGCCATCAATGACTGTAAGGTTTTTAATAACATGGACAATTTATTATTTATTTTCTTAAATAAACATTCCTGAGAATAATATTGTCTTTAATAAAAACATTGTTTTATCACACAAAGTACTACATTAATTTTAATGATTATGCTTCACATGTAAGAATTCAAAACTGGGATATAGATCACTGCTATCCTCTTTCTCCTACCTTATTTTTATTATTATATCTCATATTAACTGCTATATAGACCTGTAGAGAAACTGTTTCCATTACTATTTAAGACATTTCCTTAAAGGTTATAATGCAAATAATGACGGCAATATTTATCAACTCCTCTTCAACAGATTTTTTTAAATGGCTCAGCAATTTCAAAAAAATAACACATTGTAAAATAAACTTTACAAAAAACAAAATTATGATGCTTTTCTTACAGTCATCTTTAACAGATCCTATAACATTAATGGAAAAAATAAATTTGTGAACTGGTATTACAGCTTGTGAGATGTAAAACAGACTTGTGGAAAAATGAAACATTTCATTATCAGCTGGACAAACATGAATTTACCATTAACAGAGTGCATATATTTCTTAAAACTAAAGATTTTCTCCTCATTGGACCTTATTTATTAGGAAACCTTTAATCCCACTCCAGAAAATGGTTTGACAAAACAAGGAGGGTATGAAAGAATTCCATAGGGAGAGGGGATCCTCTGACCATTCCTAGATCAAAGTTCATAATGGGGGAATAAAGCGTTCCTATATCAAACTTAATCGCCATGTTGAGAGTGTATAAACTGGTTGATCCAGAGATTTCAATGTTTGTACAATTGTGGATATATTATACCCTGACTTTGGGTACTGCACCATAATAAGACACACTGTTTAGCTACAGCTGGCACACTTGTCTAGCCATGTATTATGATATATTAGTAAGGGGCAACTCCTTTGACTTTGCTTTAAGTTACGTTCAAGATGTGATAAAGTGAAATGTTCATAACATTGCCTTTATTGCCTTTCCTTTGACACATGTCCGTATCTGCCTGGTTACTGGATGGTTACAGATGGGCTTCTAATGGGGATCCCACAAGTACATTTATAAGCCAGGCACCCTTTCCCTTGATAAATCTTTTTAGAGAGGGGGAATAGTTTCACATTTTTCTGTGGTCATTAATGTAATGAGGTTAAGGTCTAAGAGATGTTCCTGAGCCTTCTTATTATACTTTTGAAGTTTTGTGCACTTTCATCTAATGAGGGATAAATGGAATAGGGTACCTGGTTAACGGAATACATATGTATAATTTAGTGAATATATGGTATCATTATTTTAAGGATATCTCTTCATATAGAAATAGAATTAGCGACCACAAATATTTGATGGGGTATACTGGATACCAGAGCAAATGGAGTAAGTTTTACTGGTTTCCAAAAATGCTATTGTGGGTGTGTCCTAAGGGGCACATGACGTTACATGTAGTGGGGCTGCCTCAGGAGTTTTTTTAAATCTCTTATCAGTCAGGAATTACTTATGACACATGGATTCTATGTAATCTACCTGGTTTGTCTTCTCATCTAAAATGCATTTTTATGTCTTACCACTTAAGCCACAAAGAATATAAGTTTGGATTCAACCAATTCCTTTAAACCTTTCTTTTTTTTCTTCCTCTGTAATTGGCATATTCATTGGAGTCTGTTATGACTGAAAATATACTATTGTGTTGTATATAGGGGGATAAGGTTTGTACTAAAGAATGTTAAACAAGCTGATCCTAAATAATCTGTGTTGAGCTTTTTAGCAAATTTGGAAATTTTTGTTAAAGAAGCTTGGGTTATAGCAAAGTGTCTGACATGCCTTCCTACTTAAGATCTCTTAAAAGTCTTACCATTGTAACTACCAAACAAAATAATACTGATCTGAAATTAATAATTTTCCTAATTTTTTTCAAGCTTCTGTAGTGATAGATGTACTCACTGAATTTCACTGAAAGCGTAAATATAGAAATTTGATGTAGCAATATTGGGTAGGATATCTTTGCTTATTTTTGAGAAAGTAATTTGGAAAACGTGAAGGGAAAAAATCAAATAAATAAATAAACAACTTTTCTGTTTCTCGAGTTATATTGCATTTCCATGCTGACTAGTTTCTCAGAACACAGCATGGTGGGTTTGAATGAAATCTCATGATACTTTGATTAGGATATGCACCCTTAGATGCTATATAATAACCATCACATTTTAAGGGTTTGGCCTAGGAAAACTCCACAAAGAAAGATGCTGGGAGCACTTCCTTCTTCATTCTTCCTTCTCAGTGGAGGCTGGGGTCATCATTTTTCTTTAAATACAGCTATATGTTTCCTAAATAATTTTTGCAAGGTTTGGCTTTCAGAATGAATGGTTTGCTTCAATCCATTTTAAATGAATTCTGTTTGTGTAATTACTTCCCAGTAAGCCTGAGCTAATACCCTTCACGGTCAAAGATAATGTTTCTTTCTACTCATTATAAAAAAATACTTTCACATCACTACCTCTCACTGTCTCTAGATGTTCTTTTTTATTTTCAACTGTTGCTTAATGTCACAAATAAATAAAAGAGAAAACTAGGACTGGGATTACATATAAAAGAGGAAGGATATTAGCGACCATATGAAAAAGCTCCTTCTTGTTTAGAGCTGCATTGTTTATTCAGATTTCTTAAGATCCTGCTATTAAGTACATTATTGCTGTAGTCATGAAAACTATATTTTCTTCACAATGTTTTATTTAATCTGTCATTAATTGCTGATGCTTAATGTAAGTTAGTGTATTTTGTCTTAACTTATGCATCCTTTATCTGGGTCTGCCATTCTTCTCCATTTGCAGGTTAGGGAATATGCACAAACCTATTATACTCCCTCCCAGTCAAGGTGAACCTATTACATGCAGTTATTATAAGGGATACATAAACCTATTACACGCCCTCCCAGTCAAGGTGAACCTATTCATGCAGTTATTATAAGGGATACATAAACCTATTACACAGCCTCCGAGTCAAGGTGAACCTATTACATGCAGTTATTATAAGGGATACATAAACCTATTACATGCCCTCCCAGCCAAGGTGAACCTATTCAAGGGGTAATTTTCAACAGTGAATATATGACATCCATCAAGTATTATTCACGTTATCTTGATGATATTTACATCTTATGGAATGGTGATGTTGACTCATTTAATAATTTTGTACATTATTTAAACAACAGTACCAACTATCTTAGATTTACATCAGAAACTAACGGTACTGGAGTAGCATATCTTGACACACTTATTAGCTTTGATGGCAACAGATTCAAATCCAGGATACATAGAAAATCTACTTTTATGAATTCCTACTTGGAATTTAATAGTAACCACCCCAGACAGCTCAAATATAACATCTTTAAAGGACAACTTATTCGAGCTGTCAGAATGACATCTGATTATAAGGAAATGATTGATGAGGTCCGGTTTATTACTAGTCTTTTTAGAGAAAGAGGGTACGATGAAAGAATGATGTCAGATACAACTAATTATGTTATAGAGGAATGGGGAAGGAAGTATTTACCCCTATTGGGTTTCAATAGTGAAAACTACACTAATGGACCAATTTTGACGGATATTAACAAACATAAAGACAATAACACAGATTTAAAATTTAATAGAGCTTGTATAGTAGAATTTGGGCCTCACACACAAGCAGTGAAGAATATCATGATAAGACATTGGCAAACATATTTTACTGAGGAAGACGTTTTAAATATAATTGGTTCTACACCTCTTTTTGTCTATAAGATGGGTAGGAATTTGAAAAATATTTTGGAGAAAGGATTTCAACCTAGGAACATCTTGAATTCATCTACTTCCAAATGTGGAGTTTGCCATCAGTGTAAGGATATATTAGTGGAGAAACAAGTCATACTGGACAATGTTAACAAAACAGTAGTTAAATTTAAGAAAGGCAATTGCAAAACGAGTATGCTCATATATCTTGCCAAATGTATGTCCTGCCCAGCATTTTACATAGGCAGGACAGAAAGACAGTTTAGAAAGAGGATTTATGCACACGGTTATAGCATTAAAATAAAGGATACTAAAAATGCACTTTATAGGCACATTAATAGCAGGGGTGATGAATATTATTTTAAGTTTGCTATTATTGACACTATACATGTAGACCCTAGGGGGGGCAACATAAAAAACTTTTTAGCCTATAAGGAATATTGGTGGCAATTATTAACTGATGCCACGACTTATCCTGGCATAAATGATTTTATTTCAGTTAAACCTGTTTTGATGTTAAATAGATAATTGCAGTTTTTAATTTTACTTAAACATATTACATTATGTTTACTTATTTCTAAATATTTTAAACAAAATTTATAACCAATTTTTAACTAATTTAATATATGTTTATTTGCAGATTGGTGTGCAAAAAACTTTTTTGTGATATTGATACAGCTCGCTTTTATAGAGCAGTTAACCACATATATACTTTGCAATTTGTATTTTCACTGCGGTTGCTTTAAGGCTTGGTTGCTTTTGGCGCCAATTTTGTATATTTAAATGTCAGTATTTCTGTGTACCTATTTGGTCTGATGAAGCTCGTTGGATACGAGTGAAAGCGCTAACCTCTTTGTATTAAATTTTTCTATTTGCACTTTGTGGTTGAGCTGCATTCCTTTGGGTGAAAAATTACAGTCAGCGTGTGGATTTTCAACGTTTTGCTTCTTGTTTGTGAATACTTTTGTTGAACTTTATGCTGATTTACTTTTGTTACGGAATTGCTGTAGTCATGAAAACTATATTTTCTTCACAATGTTTTATTTAATCTGTCATTAATTGCTGATGCTTAATGTAAGTTAGTGTATTTTGTCTTAACTTATGCATCCTTTATCTGGGTCTGCCATTCTTCTCCATTTGCAGGTTAGGGAATATGCACAAACCTATTATACTCCCTCCCAGTCAAGGTGAACCTATTACATGCAGTTATTATAAGGGATACATAAACCTATTACACAGCCTCCGAGTCAAGGTGAACCTATTACATGCAGTTATTATAAGGGATACATAAACCTATTACACACCCTCCCAGTCAAGATGAACCTATTACATGCAGTTATTATAAGGGATACATAAACCTATTACATGCCCTCCCAGCCAAGGTGAACCTATTCAAGGGGTACATTTGTGAATATCCATCCAATCTAGGCTCTTTCTAGTTGTTTGATATGTCTAGTGAGGTACATTCTAAAGGGTCATTGTACACCATAATTTGCCTAATCAATGCTGAATATAAGGGGGCAATGACCTCTTTAGATGTGGATGATATCCCTTTGGTAATTAGCTACACTAAGTAGAAGGACTTTCTGATTACTGTTGTAACATGATGATCTGAGCTGAAGGAACTATCAATCCAAGGTCCATGGTCTTTGACAACTTTCTAATGTCGGAGTAAGGTGTTGTCTCTGTTGTTTATGTTATATGCTGTCTACCAAATGAGACAACATTGAACGTTTTATCATTTAACTTGAACCCACTTTTACTATACAATGTATTTAAGATCGCAAAGTCTAGCTGAAGGACTTGGGTTTCAGAGGGGGATTTGACAATGATTCCCAGGTTACAATTATCTACAAAGCTGGTTAGCCAGAGGTCACAGATCATGGTCTGGAGATCAGAAAAGTAAATGCTGAAAAAAAGAAGTTCTAGCAATGAGCCCTGTGGGACACTGTTGCTCACCTTCACACTCTCTTATAAGCCATGTGCTACCTTTACAATGTGGATTCTGTCTTTCATCCAGTTGTCTATCCATTTTACTGCATAGTGAGTTATTTGTAATTCATTAAGCTTACTAACTATGCTAGCAGGTCTACTTTGTTTAAACAAAAGTACATTTAAATGAATCTGACTTACCTGAGCTGATTTATTTGAAACAGCATTTCAATGAATGCACAGACTGACAAATTCCTTTCCCTGTGAAAGGAACCACTTGGCCACCATGACAAGTAACCAAAATGGAACAAAAGTAAGCCCACCAAAGTGGGGAGTTGTGCGCCCCCACACCCCCTACTTAAATATACCAACTCTGAGATCATACTAAATGGAAGAGAGGTCACAGTTCACCATGGTGGCCAAGTGGTTCCTTTCACAGGGTAAGGAATTTGGCAGTCCGTACTTTCATTGAAATGCTGTTTCGGAGAAATCAGCTTGGCTAAGTCAGATTCAAAACATAGTTTTGTTTAAACAAAGTAGATGCATGCTAACATGGGGGATGGTGTCAAATGCCTAGGCATGGTCAAGGTACACTGAATGGATAGCATGACCACTCTCAACCCTTTCAAAGAAATTAACCAGATTTATTAGACAGGATCTACTGTTGACAAAACCAAACTGTTGTAAGTCTACTCTGATGACAATTTTAATATCATAGTTTATTAGGCCAAGTATAATATGTTCCATTATTTAGCAAGTAAGACTTGTCAGACTCTTGGGCCTATAATTATCTGGGTCAGCGGTGGGCCACCCTTGTGGAGTAGCATCACTACTGCTGTTCACAAAACCACAAAGCCAGTTCCTAAACTCAGGTTAAATAGTTATAGGAGTGTCTCTGCCAGAGCTTGCTTATTAAATAGCTAGGTGTATCATCAGATCTAATGGACGAAGTATTTTTAGTCTTGGAGAGCACCTACGGTACATGTTCTTTAGTGATGATGTGTGGCCTGGGAAATTCAGGGATAAGTGAGCTTTGCATAATAATTTCTGGGGTAAAATTCTCACTGAGTTCGCTTACTAGTATGTTGGCAATGCCTACTGGATCAGAGTTGGTGGTGCCATTATGAATAAGTTCAGAGCAATGCTGGGTATTATTTCTTATTTCCTAAGATAGCTAAAGAAGGATTTGTAATTGCCTCTAAGTTCAGATGCTGACTTAAGTTCATGGCTGCTTTAGTAGACCTAATAGTATTTTTCAAGTTTTTAGTCAATTTTCTGTTGTTTCCTTGAATATGAGGGTCTTTCAGAATGGACCACCAGGGTGTTTGTGTTTTAATTTTTCCATTATATTTAGATCATGTTGGTACTACCGATTCTATACATTTATATAACTGGACATAAAACTTCTTTGTGAAATTACCTGCTGTGGTGACATCTGGGGCAATGCTGTTATATGCAAATAGTCATAGAATTTCATGAGATTAATATATCTGAAGTCATTGAACTGAGATATTTGTTTTAGTGGACTTTTAAGGATGAACGTCACTAGTTTAAGATCGCTTTAACCAGGGAGGGAGCTATCAGAGGAATAGTACATGAAGAAACTATATTCATGAGGAGCAGCCAAGAATATTATGTCCTTTAGTGGGTTTGTTAACAATCTGATCCAAGGATTTTTTTGCTTATTAAATCAAAAAACTTTTCAGCATATCCTACATCGGAGGTAGTTAAAGTCGCCCAAAATAATGGATCACTTGTTTATATGGAGCTCATCAAGCACACTTAGCAACATTACGTGGTTTTCAGTGGACACGGCAGGTGTCTGGTAGCAGTTCTAGAGTGATATTTGGTAGTGCGAGTTGGAGCTCATTCTGCATATGTAGACAGGAAAGAGCATTTTCGGTACTCAGTCAAGGTAATTGCTAATCTTAATAAGAGTGGTAGGGGATACCAAGTTATAGTGAAGCTGATTTTGGGGTTTAGACTTGGAAAGTGAGGGGAGAGGTTTCATGACAGAAGTTCACCACATGAGTGATTGACACTCAATACTGTGATCATTAAATCGTGAGCTGAAATTCAAGCAGTGAGAATCAAACCTCTGACAATCTTTAAGCATTTTGCAAAGGGGGCTTCACCCCACACACCTCCCACTGTGGGCGTTACTCATCTCTCATCCCTGCTACTCATTTATACCAACCGAAGATCATGATCTCTGGAAGAGAATGAATTCTCTGAGATGCCACAGTCTCAACACAGACAGATGAGCAACCTGAGTGAGAAGATAGCTCAGCAAGCCAGGTTATAGGAACAGTGGAGAAATTAGGATGGGGGTTATAGGTGGCATTCTCAGGTGAGTTCCTATTTCGGCAGTCAGCATGCTAGGGAAGGAAAGTAATGATCGGTTCTGGCAGCGAACATTAGTTGATTCAGATAACAATAGCTCATAGGCTACTGTGCTTCAGTAAATGATCGTCATTAAGATAATGACCTGTCCACCCTACCTAGGCCAATTCACTCCACTGATGCCCCCTTAATAATAGTCAAATCATCTACCAAATAGACAGGTAGACTACTTGCATGGTGACATCATTGCAAAATATTGACATAAGCCTTAGCTTAACATGCATAAACCTGTCTCCAAACATAATGGTCATCACATCTAACTAAAATAGTAACAGGTATTGTAACTGCTGGGTTACTTGGCTTAAGTTTGTTAGCCTCTGTATGATTTTCCAGTCTATATATCTCCTTTCTACTGAATTTCTACCCATCTTGTATCAGCTGTTATCACACTGTCTCTCCTCTCTCACACACCATCTAATTCATTATCCTGACACTCTGCTATATTCAGTCATGTTCTAACTCCTCTCATTTAACACCCCTACTCATACCGTTATTAATCTGCTTCCAGTTTCTAAGACCTACTCACCCAACCCTCCCTGCCTTTCCCTTTTCCATTTCTTATGTATAATCCCTACTTCTCTCTCTCTTATTTCCTTCTTCTGAATGTTCTTTCCATAAAATCTGCTGGATATTGTTTTAGTTGATTCATGATTCTTCTGACTTGTTTTTTTTTCTTCACATAAACTATGTACATCATCTTTAAAACTGCCAACTGATATTGAAATATGTATTCCATACTGCCCCACCATTATTAATGTGAATTCTTTGAACAGTTGAGCTTTCCTGACAATTACCGCATAGATCAGTTAAGTAACTGCTGGCACATTTGCTGTTCTTTGTGTTTACCAGTGTCATGGACATGTATCTTGATTCATAGTACACTGTGCACCTTGAATCATAGTACACTATGCCTACTATACTGCTGCTAATGATTTTGCTTAGACAGATGTACCAAAGATCACAGAACACTTTGTAAATATTAAATATATAGAATTCCTTGACACTTAACTAGTTAGTTTTGGTACATACACCTGTTTTCATTATTGTCTTAATACACCATGTATATTTGTATGCATACATTCATTTCTGACTATGTAGAAATTAAATTCATATTCTAGCCTTTTTTATTTTTACATTGACTTATACAAAATTTGTTTGGTGGCAGAAGGAAACAATAAGCCTCTGCAGATTGCTTTTTTAAGAGCCTTAACTCATTCCCTCCAATGGACCTCTGGAATTTTGCACCATAGCTTCCAATGGGCGGAACCTAAACCTTTTGATAGAATCAAATAATATCCTCACATTTCAAATAAATGTTTTTATCCCTGGAACCATAGGGGTTACTAAACAAGTTTAGAGAATGGGCTTACTGTACACCAGTACCCTGATTGGAGAACGAACTTTCACCAGCAGGGTATTAATGTACAAGTAATGCCCAGTGAAAAAAGAGTCTGCTCCTTCACGGCAGGTTATCAAGCTGTCATGGAGCTTGTACTGAGAAAATTGAAATTGCAGCCATTATTTTACACTCTCTAAGCAGCGCTTCTGCTGTTCAGTGAGTGCAAAATGTCAAAAAAGGAAGACAAAAAAAGGTGTGTGTGTGTGTGTGTGTGTGTGTGTGTGTGTGTGTGTGTGTGTGTGTGTGTGTGTGTGTGTGTGTGTGTGTGTGTGTGTGTCCGTGTGTCTGTGTGTGTGTGTGTGTGTGTGTTTGTGTGCATGCGTGTGTGTGTGTTTCTGTCTGCATGTGTGAGCGAATGCGTGCATGAAAGCAGAGAGGCTGTGTGTGTGTGAGGGAGAGAGAGAGAGAGAGAGATAGAGTGAGTGAATGAGTGAAGTGCGAAAGTGAACTGATGATCCCCGGTAGCATGTGTGAGAGAGAATGAAGAGAGAATGATCTCTGCCAGCCCTTAGAAAATGGGCTGTCTGTAAAATTGTTGTGTTTTACTTACTTATTTGTTTTTTAAGTACTGTTTTATTTTTTAATATATTTTTGATGTAAAATGCTTTCTCCAACACCATTAACATATACAACATATACTCCAACAAGTATAAAACCTTAGGTGGAGGAACTATTTTACATAAAAAAAATATCAAAAATATATTACAAAAAATAAAATAGAACTTAAAAAAATACATTAGTAAGTAAAACACAACAATTTTACAGACAGCCCATTCTGGAAGCGCAACAATGATGTGTGTTAATGTGTAAATAATGCCCTTCCAGGTAAGCTAAGAAAATATGAAGAAATACAATTTTGCAACAAAAGAAAATCTTCTGAACTTAGAATGCATGCGAAATCTCCATATCCATGTCTATGAAAAGTTAAATGCCTCACAACACCCCTGGGAGGGCATTAATTACACATTAACACACACCCTGTCAAGTATTATTGCTTGAGTAAGTGGCAAACTCCTCAGCCCACACCGTTTTGATAGTGGTAGTATTCTTTAGGTTCTAGATTTTAAACTTGATTTTATAAGTCACAGTAAACATAGTAACTGTTAAATCTGTAATATTTATTTATTTATTTTTTTACATTTGTTTACCGGGGATGTCCGACTGGGCTAGTGGCCCTTTTTCAGCGAAGGCCTGAGGAGAAAGGCTCCATTACAAAAATACATTAAAAACAATACACAAAAATCGATAACAATCAAGAATACATAACCTTGGTAAATATAGGTAGTAAATAGTTTCTACATAAACAATACAAACTGAGAGAGTAATATAAAGTGGGAAAAAAAAAGAAAGCTAACAAATAAACTAGCATGAAATACCTTGTGCCATCATAGGGAAATGACTGATCAGTTAATCAATATCATGGTTTTGGTGGTAAAATTTGTAAACAACTTACAATATATCAGCAACCACTCAAGTTCCCACATACTGTTTACAGCATTTTGTTCCTCCGGCTGAGAGCTTTTGTACAAGTTCTGTCTGTGCTAATTGGTTGTCAAGATATTTAGAAAAGCATGAAATTTATGACAATATAAATAAATATTACATGAACATAAATTAATATCTCTTTTCCTGCATTAGACAGAGATCAAATATCAGCACAGTTGTGTTTGGCATTGTATAAGCTTTCAGATGAAATATTTTAATACTGTGTATATCACATGGTTTTAAAATTATTAATGCAAATATGAACAAGCGATATTTGATGCCTAGAGGAGTCAGTAGGATGTAACTGTAATAGCACCTACAGGCATCACTCGGCTATAATGAGTTAACCTCTCTACCTCCCCTGCATCCTTACCCTACATAATACCCTTTTTCTAAATGTCCATGCCCTCTTGAATTCCTCTTTGAAGTCCCTTTCCATCACTCATTGCTGTAGTCCGTTCCAAGGGTTCACATCTCTCTATTTGAAAAAGTACTTTTGAGATTCATAGTCTAGTTAGGCCCTACAATCTGCTGTTTGTGCCTCCTTTTTCCACCTCTGCCCTTCCTGTTCAGAGTGACCAATCACATTGGCTTGACATGATCTTGTCCACTAATATTACGTTCCCATTGTAACTTCTGGTTTCCATGAGAAGAGCTGTACTTCCTTCTCTTTCTGGTCGTATTCCTTCCTCTTCTACTCGCAGAGCTTTCTGAAGCTTTTCTATGAATTTTTTTCAGCAGTCTGATTCACTTTTCCATATACAACCTCCAGACCCCTTACTGTGTGTAATACTGAGGGTATGATCTAACTAAGGCTCTGTAAAGTGGAATCATTATCTCTTGGCTCCTGTGGTCTATTCCTTTGCTGCTACTACCCTCTCAGCTGATATTTCACACAAGAATTTTAATAATCTAAGTGCAGCAGTTTACATTTATTTGCTGTCACCTTTCTGCCCACTTGTTCATCCTTTCTAATTTTCTGCTAGCCTCCCCCCCACTGCATCCTCCGCTGTTGACTGTATATTTTTGCCATCAGTAAACAAGTTAATCCTGTTTTCTAATTCCTCTGTTCCTCTGATGTGTTTGAGACAAACACACTGAAGAGCAGTGGAATCAGAAAGGGATTATGTGGTACTAAACTAGTTACTTTCCTAATTACTAACATTGTTACTGCTACCACAACCCTCTGTATCTTCCCATTCAACCACGGAGCTATCTAGATTTGCAGTCCTGGTCCTAAAAATCATATATTCAATATTTCTATCAGTCTTCTGTCAGGGACAGAAACTTCTTTCTGAATTCTATGTAGGCTATGTTTACTAGTCGGCCCCTGTCAAATTCACCTGTAACTCATGCATAAAACTTGATTCGTTTTGGCTGATTGCTCCTTTTGGCTGCTATCCTGGAGATTGTTTTCTAAAAACTCTGTCAGACTTTATCTTAAGATTCTTTCCATGATTTTTCCTGCTACTGTTTATTTATTTATTTTTTGTTAATAGGCCTGTAGTCCCCATATTATTTTTTGCCCCTAATCCTTGTACATGGGTACTGGAATGGCTGTCCTCTACTCATCTGACAGTGCTGCATTGCCAATAATTTGTTGAAAATCTTTATCAGGGAAGCATGCCAACACTGTGGCCAGATTTCTGAGGAATCAGGAAAGCAGCCTATCCCTTCCTTGTGTTTTATCCTTCCCAAAAGCACACTGTCCCTCTGAACCTGCTCCCTCTTTCTCCTACTGTTTATGTACTATCCTCACCATTCTGTGCTGCCTCTCTCTCAGTATGGCATCCTCCCTTTGCTTTCCTTTGTGAAGACAGAAGCAAAGTATTCATTCATTACCTCTGCCTTTTGCAAATCTCCTGCTCATTTTTTCTCAGCCTGGTCATATCTATTCTTCCCTTCCTTCTTTGTGTTATGGGGTCTATATTAGATAGTCAAAGTTCCGTAACTCCGAACACCTAATGGTCGAACCATTAAGTTCGAAGTTATAGAACTTCGACTATGCAAAAAAAAAAATACAAAATGTACAAATCAATAACTTGTTGTAAGCAAGGGGCCAAGCCCCCCTGCACCCTCCATGTGGGGGCTGTGCCCCCCACATCTCCCGCTACTTAGATATACCAACTCTGAGATTGCACCACATTGAAGTGAATGGAAACCTCCGCTTACAGAGATTTCCATTCAAATGCTCAAACTTTTACAAATTCGAATGTATGGTCTCGACCATATGTGGTTCGAACTTGTAAAAGTTCGACTACGTGAATGGAACCCGTGTTATGTATCTAAAAAGACCTTGCTTCCTTTCTTGGTTCTGTCTGCAAACTGCCATTCAGCTTTAACCATTTCTACCCTTAGGATTTTTGTTGTATTTTTACAGTCCTACTTGTATTATGCCTCTTCCACCTCCCAGCTCCTGCACGCCATATCTATTTATGCAATTGTAGCCTCATATTCCTTTGTAGCCACATTGGTCTCTTCTGTTTTTGCCCCTTCCTCATACTCTTGTCCATAGCCCTGAGTATACCAACCCCTCTGCTTACTTACTCCTTCAATTTACTTCCACTTCCCTCAGTACAACATAATCTGTTCTTGTAATACCCCCCCCCCCCACTTAGTACTACACTGTGGCATGATCATTGTTCTTAATAGTACCTTAACCTGGACATCCATGACCTCACATCTCATGTCCACCTTTATGTAGATTGCTATTTTTCCCCCATCTCTCTCGTTCCAATATTCCTTAACAACCTATATTCAGTCCTCTTTCTTTGCTCCTTGTCTGTATTCTGCATTTCTTGTTACCTTCTGTCTACTGCCTAACCCCCTTCCTCTGTTCTGCTGCTGTCATCTTCCCCTCCTCTTCTATCTTATTTTTAATGCACAGTTGTCACTTCTGGCTAAGATGAAACCTGCCCCTTAAATACAGTTGGACTCTGCAAGGTTTCCTACATCCTTATATCATTCTTAAGCCTTTCTCCCTTGTCATTTGCCACAGTCTGTTATTATAATCCCTGATCTTCTCTTTAGTCTGTGTGCTGGGTGCTGGTACAGGAAACACATCTGAGAATGCTACCAGTAACCCACTCCTAATGAAATCTCTCTTCCACGTCCCTGATCCTTTCTGCTACCACCTTATGTGTCTCCTCTGACAAATCATTGGTGCTGTGCTTACATATACCACAACATGTGTCCACCCCTCCTCTTTTGTGGTCACTTTATTCATCTTCCCACCACATTTTACTCACTTTAAACCTTAAGACCACTTTCAATTAAATCTGATTTCTCCCTTCTCACATGCCTAGATTCCTGATCCCCTTTATGATTGAGGTTTCCAATCACCAAAACCCTGTTCTCTTCCCCCATTAATTCTCTGTTCTCCTCTTCTTCTTGCCCCAAGCTGCTACACCTCCTATCTGTATCATTCAAACCTGCACTTCCACTGTATTCAGCAAGCTAGATTTAAGGGTGGTTATTGCCAGCTAGACTTGTATCCATAGAGGAAAAGCATTACATATTTTTAACTCAGATAGGACTCATGGGGTATAAAATACTGATTTGGGGGTAAGTTCAGCATCAGAAATCTTCAGCAAAAAATTAAGAAAATATCCACAGCTTACAGACTGTAGAAAGTGCAATGATGACATAATTTAAATATCCACAGCTTACAGACTGTAGAAAGTGCAATGATGACATAATTTAAATATCCACAGCTTACAGACTGTAGAAAGTGCAATTTTGCAACAAAAGAAAATCTTCTGAACTTAGAATGCATGCAATCTCCATATCCATGTCTATGAAAAGTTAAATGCCTCACAACACCCCTGGGAGGGCATTAATTACACATTAACACACACCCTGTCGAGTATTATTGCTTGAGTAAGTGGCAAACTCCTCAGCCCACACCGTTTTGATAGTGGTAGTATTCTTTAGGTTCTAGATTTTAAACTTGATTTTATAAGTCACAGTAAACATAGTAACTGTTAAATCTGTAATATTTATTTATTTATTTTTTTACATTTGTTTACCGGGGATGTCCGACTGGGCTAGTGGCCCTTTTCAGCTAAGGCCTGAGGAGAAAGGCTCCATTAAAAAATACATTAAAACAATACACACAAAAATCGATACCAATCAAGTATACATAACCTTGGTAATTATAGGTATTAAATAGTTTCTACATAAACAATACAAACTGAGAGAGTAATATAAAGTGGGAAAAAAGAAAGCTAACAAATAAACTAGTATGAAATACCTTGTGCCATCATATAGGAAATGACTGATCAGTTAATCAATATCATGGTTTGGTGGTAAAATTTGTAAAACAACTTACAATATATCAGCAACCACTCAAGTTCCCACATACTGTTTACAGCATTTTGTTCCTCCGCTGAGAGCTTTTGTACAAGTTCTGTCTGTGCTAATTGGTTGTCAAGATATTTAGAAAAGCATGAAATTTATGACAATATAAATAAATATTACATGAACATAAATTAATATCTCTTTTCCTGCATTAGACAGAGATCAAATATCAGCACAGTTGTGTTTGGCATTGTATAAGCTTTCAGATGAAATATTTTAATACTGTGTATATCACATGGTTTTAAAATTATTAATGCAAATATGAACAAGCGATATTTGATGCCTAGAGGAGTCAGTAGGATGTAACTGTAGTAGCACCTACAGGCATCACCCGGCTATAATGAGTTAACCTCTCTACCTCCACTGCATCCTTACCCTACATAATACCCTTTTTCTAAATGTCCATGCCCTCTTGAATTCCTCTTTGAAGTCCCTTTCCATCACTCATTGCTGTAGTCCGTTCCAAGGGTTCACATCTCTCTATTTGAAAAAGTACTTTTGAGATTCATAGTCTAGTTAGGCCCTACAATCTGCTGTTTGTGCCTCCTTTTTCCACCTCTGCCCTTCCTGTTCAGAGTGACCAATCACATCGGCTTGACATGATCTTGTCCACTAATATTACGTTCCCATTGTAACTTCTGGTTTCCATGAGAAGAGCTGTACTTCCTTCTGTTTCTGGTCACATTCCTTCCTCTTCTACTCGCAGAGCTTTCTGAAGCTTTTCTATGAATTTTTTTCAGCAGTCTGATTCACTTTTCCATATACAACCTCCAGACCCCTTACTGTGTGTAATGCTGAGGGTATGATCTAACTAAGGCTCTGTAAACTGGAATCATTATCTCTTGGCTCCTGTGGTCTATTCCTTTGCTGCTACTACCCTCTCAGCTGATATTTCACACAAGAATTTTAATAATCTAAGTGCAGCAGTTTACATTTATTTGCTGTCACTTTTCTGCCCACTTGTTCATCCTTTCTAATTTTCTGCTAGCCTCCCCCCCCCACTGCATCCTCCGCTGTTGACTGTATATTTTTGTCATCAGTAAACAAGTTAATCCTGTTTTCTGTTTCCTCTGTTCCTCTGATGTGTTTGAGACAAACACACTGAAGATCAGTGGAATCAGAAAGGGATTCTGTGGTACTAAACTAGTTACTTTCCTAATTACTAACATTGTTACTGCTACCACAACCCTCTGTATCTTCCCATTCAACCACACGGAGCTATCTAGATTTGCAGTCCTGGTCCTAAAATCATATATTCAATATTTCTATCAGTCTTCTGTCAGGACAGAAACTTCTTTCTGAATTCTATGTAGGCTATGTTACTAGTCGGCCCCTGTCAAATTCACCTGTAACTCATGCATAAAACTTGATTCGTTTTGGCTGATTGCTCCTTTTGGCTGCTATCCTGGAGATTGTTTTCTAAAAACTCTGTCAGACTTTATCTTAAGATTCTTTCCATGATTTTTCCTGCTACTGTTTATTTATTTATTTTTTGTTAATAGGCCTGTAGTCCCCATATTATTTTTTGCCCCTAATCCTTGTACATGGGTACTGGAATGGCTGTCCTCTACTCATCTGACAGTGCTGCATTGCCAATAATTTGTTGAAAATCTTTATCAGGGAAGCATGCCAACACTGTGGCCAGATTTCTGAGGAATCAGGAAAGCAGCCTATCCCTTCCTTGTGTTTTATCCTTCCCAAAAGCACACTGTCCCTCTGAACCTGCTCCCTCTTTCTCCTACTGTTTATGTACTATCCTCACCATTCTGTGCTGCCTCTCTCTCAGTATGGCATCCTCCCTTTGCTTTCCTTTGTGAAGACAGAAGCAAAGTATTCATTCATTACCTCTGCCTTTTGCAAATCTCCTGCTCATTTTTTCTCAGCCTGGTCATATCTATTCTTCCCTTCCTTCTTTGTGTTATGGGGTCTATATTAGATAGTCAAAGTTCCGTAACTCCGAACACCTAATGGTCGAACCATTAAGTTCGAAGTTATAGAACTTCGACTATGCAAAAAAAATACAAAATGTACAAATCAATAACTTATTGTAAGCAAGGGCCAAGCCCCCCTGCACCCTCCACGTGGGGGCTGTGCCCCCCACATCTCCCACTACTTAGATATACCAACTCTGAGATTGCACCACATTGAAGTGAATGGAAACCTCCCCTTACAGAGATTTCCATTCAAATGCTCAAACTTTTACAAATTCGAATGTATGGTCTCGACCATATGTGGTTCGAACTTGTAAAAGTTCAAACGGAATGGAAGCCGTGTTATGTATCTAAAAAGACCTTGCTTCCTTTCTTGGTTCTGTCTGCAAACTGCCATTCAGCTTTAACCATTTCTACCCTTAGGATTTTTGTTGTATTTTTACAGTCCTACTTGTATTATGCCTCTTCCACCTCCCAGCTCCTGCACGCCATATCTATTTATGTAATTGTAGCCTCATATTCCTTTGTAGCCACATTGGTCTCTTCTGTTTTTGCCCCTTCCTCATACTCTTGTCCATAGCCCTGAGTATACCAACCCCTCTGCTTACTTACTCCTTCAATTTACTTCCACTTCCCTCAGTACAACATAATCTGTTCTTGTAATACCCCCCCCCCCCACTTAGTACTACACTGTGGCATGATCATTGTTCTTAATAGTACCTTAACCTGGACATCCATGACCTCACATCTCATGTCCACCTTTATGTAGATTGCTATTTTTCCCCCATCTCTCTCGTTCCAATATTCCTTAACAACCTATATTCAGTCCTCTTTCTTTGCTCCTTGTCTGTATTCTGCATTTCTTGTTACCTTCTGTCTACTGCCTAACCCCCTTCCTCTGTTCTGCTGCTGTCATCTTCCCCTCCTCTTCTATCTTATTTTTAATGCACAGTTGTCACTTCTGGCTAAGATGAAACTTGCCCCTTAAATACAGTTGGACTCTCTGCAAGGTTTCCTACATCCTTATATCATTCTTAAGCCTTTCTCCCTTGTCATTTGCCACAGTCTGTTATTATAATCCCTGATCTTCTCTTTAGTTTGTGTGCTGGGTGCTGGTACAGGAAAGACATCTGAGAATGCTACCAGTAACCCACTCCTAATGAAATCTCTCTTCCACGTCCCTGATCCTTTCTGCTACCACCTTATGTGTCTCCTCTGACAAATCATTGGTGCTGTGCTTACATATACCACAACATGTGTCCACCCCTCCTCTTTTGTGGTCACTTTATTCATCTTCCCACCACATTTTACTCACTTTAAACTTTAAGACCACTTTCAATGAAATCTGATTTCTCCCTTCTCACATGCCTAGATTCCTGATCCCCTTTATGATTGAGGTTTCCAATCACCAAAACCCTGTTCTCTTCCCCCATTAATTCTCTGTTCTCCTCTTCTTCTTGCCCCAAGCTGCTACACCTCCTATCTGTATCATTCATACCTGCACTTCCACTGTATTCAGCAAGCTAGATTTAAGGGTGGTTATTGCCAGCTAGACTTGCATCCATAGAGGAAAAGCATTACATATTTTTAACTCAGATAGGACTCATGGGGTATAAAATACTGATTTTGGGGGTAAGTTCAGCATCAGAAATCTTCAGCAAAAAATTAAAAAAATATCCACAGTTTACAGAATGTAGAAAGTGCAATGATGACATAATTTAAATATCCACAGCTTACAGACTGTAGAAAGTGCAATGATGACATAATTTAAATATCCACAGCTTACAGACTGTAGAAAGTGCAATGATGACATATTTAAATATCCACAGCTTACAGACTGTAGAAAGTGCAATGATGACATAATTTAAATATCCACAGCTTGCAGACTGTAGAAAGTGCAATGATGACATAATTCATTATTGTCATCAACTACCTTTTTACTATTTTCTACGTGGATTTGGGGTGTCGCATTAACTGTTACTCTCTGTCTCTATTTAATACCACTATCCTACCTTCTTCCACACTCATGCCTCACTGTCACAGGTTTTCTGTCACACAATCCATGTACTTGACCTCAGTGTTACATCCTGTTACACCCTCTATGCTGTAATACACGTTACTATTGTCGATGATTTATTTTTACTATGATAATTGCTATTTTTATTATAATATTTGATTTTTTGTTGTTTGTACTTATATTTTTGTGTTGGTTCGTGTCTTGGAGCTTATCTCCCCGGCCATCTACTGAAAATGGACATATATCCAGTTAGACTAGACCGGTCAACAAATGTAAAATAAAATAAATAATAAATAAATATGTACCTCTTTGCCGGACTCCCTCATTTCCTCTTGCCTTCTTCCTATCTTTCCCAGATTTTCTTCACCAGATTGTCTTTTGCTTTTCTGCACATGTGCCCAAACATCGTAATCTGTTCTCTTTGACCTTTTCTGTAACTGGAGCTACCTTGGCTTCTTCTCTTATGTCCTCATTTCTTCATCTGTCCCAAATAGTGCATCCTACCATCCGTCTCAGGGCTCAGACTCTTCGTCTCCATCACCTCACGCTTCCTTAACTTATGGGACTAACCCGGTCAACAAAGGATAAATAAATAAAAAATAAATAAAAATGGCATATCCTGACCAAATAATTGAAACAAACTAAGAAGTTTACTAGACATAGCAATTTATGGCACAAGAAGCATTAAATATTTTGGAAAAATATTTGTACAATACTGGGAATTAATGAAAAATATACACACAGTTTGAATGGAAAGACAGACATCTAAGCAGTTACAATAAGTTTTAACTCAGAGGTATTGGTATGAGACTTTAGTTCAACATGTAAAATAGTGTTAGAGGTAGATGCTGGATTTGAGACTAGTTCTAAGCCGAGTGCAAGGAGACAGAGAAATAGTAATGAGAAATGAAGGTAGGTGCTGAAAGAAAAAAGATATAAAAAAGCAAGTGAAAAGCATCATTATTTATAGTATGTTCATGCAAATATGTTCATATATTTTCATTTGGAATCTAGTTTACACTGATAACAGATTACAGAACATTGGGGCCATATTTAATAACTCCATATTAAAATCACTTCTCAGACGTGAATGATGATCTCTGAAGTTACAGCATTATAAATTTGGGTAACAGTATAAAAGAGAAAAGGAAAATATAGCTGACTACATCTTGAGACATCCAATAGTTATAACTGAAAGAAAAAGGCATTATAATGTTCATTATTATAATACTATATGTAATACCAGTACCCCTGTCTGATATAAATAAAAAAGACAGAAAAATATAGTGCTATAATTCTGTATATGTAATATATGACACAGAAAAAGTGATCCAGGTACAGATAATGTCAGAATACATGAGAAATGCAATGCTCCAGCAACAGTTTCAGTAGTTGGCAATGATTTGTTAAAGGGGGCAAAGCTAATAATTTCCAAGACTGGAAAAAAAGGATGCAATGAAAACATAGTTAAAGCAAATCAAATAGAGAGAACTTATGAATAAAGATATATTTTGCAAATATGGAGCAAATGATAAAATAAGTCTTACAAGACTTTATTTTGACAGACATTTATATCTATCTATCTATATATATATATATATATATATATATATATATGTGTGTGTGTGTGTGTGTGTGTGTGTGTGTGTGTGTGTGTATGTATAAAACAAAATGTGGGCTCCTATCCAGATATCAGAATTACCAAAAAGTACAATTGATGAATAAGTCTAGAGTTTTATGGGCACGTTAACAACAGAGATATAGTCTATGCGCCAGTTAAGAACAGATTACTAACAGATGATTATGCCAGATCTGCACTTCTAGACTCTCTCTGTAACATCCATGTTGGTCAGTGCTGGAATTTCTGTTTTAAGTAAGTTTGTCCTCAGTGTTTGGCATACCAGATACTATCAAACATGATAATGTATTTGTGTGTGTGTGTTTCCAGACAAGGAGTTTAACTTCATAATGCTTGATTTGTCACCATGCTGTGCTCTTTCTGTCTACAAAAAATTCAAGCATTCCCCTTTTAAACTGTTAGTAGTGATTGACATCTTAACATCAGGAAACAAAATATTTCATGCTAGTACAATACAGAATATTTCATGCCAGTACAATTAATTGAACCAGCTAATTCTTTCACCATCAAGGTTTTTTTTTCTATCCCCCTTACCAAGTTCATTTTAGATCCTCTTAAAGTGACATTTCCTGTTGTTAAACATTGAATTGAATATTCATCTTCCAACACTCTCTATACTGACACTAAGCACCCCCTAATTCTTCTGTGGTACGTAATACAGTATTAGTTGTTTTTCATCTGAATCTCTAATCCAGAGATTTGAAACTGAGAATTCTCTTTGTCAATTTATATCTCACACATTCAGTCAGATTTTGTAAGTGCCTTTCCTTGGAGAGCACAGACCAGATTAAGTAGGTATAATAGTAGTTGTGTTTAAGGAAAGCAATAATAAAGAATATCTGTTCTTGCTTACTATTAAACAGACACTTTGGGCAGGATTCACGATGGCTTGCACGGAGTCTAAGAGTCGTGTAAGACTCCATGCAGCCATTGCGATCCAGGAACAGCCTGAAATCCCATGTAAGAGACCGCTAAAATGACTCTTACACGAGCAGGGCGTGTATATGCTAATCACCCCACTTGCAGCTGAAAGGCATGCAAATGAGGTAGATTAGCGATCCACGAAGCTGAAACCAGCCCGTGTAAGAGTCGTGTTAGGTGCAGAAATGTACTCAGTTGACAACTGAGTATGTTACTGCAAATAACACAACGGAGCCATGACAGCTCCAAATAAAGTGTGCAAATGTTGCAGTCAGCATGCCAATGGCCAAATATGTGGCCATTGGCATGTTAACCCGATGCAAACATGAAATAAAATATTTTTTTTTTTCGGAGATCGGCGATGTTTAAACGCAGCAGCCCGGCAAACGGGCTGCGCTATATAAAACAGAAAATAAGGTTTGAAACCTACAAATGTGGGTTTTATGTAATGCATGGATTTGCAATGCAGGGACTAGCAGACCAAAAACAACATGGCCACTGTCTAGTGGTTGCTAAGGGGGGAAGCTGAGTGTAAGACATGTAACTAAGCATTAGTAGGCAATCCTATGTAAATGAGTGGTAGGATAGTGAATCACACTGTCACATAGCAAATGAGCACATTCCGTGTAGTGTAAGAGTTAGATAAGGGGGAGTAACAGAGTAGGAGATAGGTGACATCACAGGGGGGAATGTCAGGAAGAAACCAAGCTCATTGGAGCAAAGTGGTATATGAAAGATGTCAATCACACAGCATAAAAAGAGGAGTGTCAACCTATAAGCATGGGAAAGTCAAGAAATAGAAGGTGTACACTGTGGCCAACACCAAAGTTTCTTGCTGTGCGTGCATGCGCAAGTGTGTGCGGTGGGAGGTGCGAGTAAGACAGAGTGCGCACGTGTAAGGCAGAGTAAGCATGTAGGAGCCTGTTTAAAGATCTGTAGACCTGTTTGCACTGGTGTGCGCACGTTTTAACCCGAATAAGCAGATTCTAGTCTGTGTAAGCATGTGTGCACACGTGGTAGCCACTGTGAGCGTGTTTTCGCTGGTATGCGCGCTGCTCCCCCCTGAGGAAACAAAGAGGAAAAAGGAAGCAGAATAAATAGTAGGAAACTAGCAGGGAATACTTGTAGAGGTAGCAGGTGAAAACAATTAGAAGCAGGCAATTACACAGGCAGAATACAAGCCCAGCCCAGCACTTAAAACACTGCGAACAGCATTGCAGTATGTTTCTCTCAAGAGATACTGCAAGACAGGAGTAAGCTAGTAGAAGTGAAAACTGAAAAAGCTGCACTCAGACCAAACATGCTAGGGGCTACCATAGCTGTCATAAGGAGACATAGGAGACTTGCTGTGGGTGGTGACAATGGAAATACTGCCAGACAACCCACAGTGAGGAGACGGAGAACAGTGTACAGGCCCAGGGTCACCTACCAGGGGTTACATGAGCTGGAGATAGTGGAGCGCTATAGAGTGGACAGAGACCTCCTGCAGCAAATTGTCAAGCTGTGCAGGCCACGCCTCACACACAGAACCAACAGAGGGGAACCCATCCCAGTGGAAACCAAGGTATGTGTTGGCCTAAGAATACTAGCAACAGGTACCTTCCAGAGACCAACTGGTGATATGATGGGGATATCACAGGCATCAGCCTCCAGGGTACTGCACCAGTTCCTGGATGCCATGTCAGCATGTCGGTGAGCATGTATATTTCCCAATGCCCGTGAGGTATTGGCCAGCAATATGCGTCTCTTCCAGCAAATAGTGGAATACCCTGAGGTAGTGGGTGCAATAGACTGCACGCACATACGCATCAAAGCACCAGCCGGTGAGCGGGGTAGGGCCTACATTAATTGCAAGGGCTTCCCCTCCATCAACTGCCAGGTCGTGTGTGATGCCCAGTGCATAATAATGAATGTGTGTGCTGGCTGTCCTGGGAGCTACCATGATTCCCACATCTGGCATTTGACGCAGCTGTACCAGACATTTAAAGATAAAGGGGGTGGGGTTGTTATTATGAGTAAAACAGACTATTTGAACAAAATGACAATAATGTTGAGTGACAATAAGACGTATGAAAAAGTGTCAAAACATGAAATGGAAAGGGCATATGTTAAGGTGGATTGGTATCTATATGAATTTTTTATGGATGGTGTCATCACCAAAGATGAATATAAATTTTATTAGTGGAACATCCAATGACGCCATACATTTTTGGTATCCCCAAAATCCATAAGGACATACACAATCCACCCTTTAGGCCCATAGTCTCTGCCAGGGGTTCAAAGACTGAAGCCATTGCTGCTTATATAGAATTGCATTGTAAGGGAACTTTAAAACATCTGCCTCATATATTAAAAGATTCCTGGCATTGTCTAGAAAAAGCTAGAGAACATTTTGTTGATATTGAAGACGATATGATAATGGTAACTATTGATGTTGTCAACCTATTTACAGTGATTCCTCATGACCTAGGTCTTGAAATGTTTGAGACAAGTTTGCTGAAATTTAGTGAGTCTAATAAAGTTGCAAATTGTTACGTGAACTGATGGCTATTGTACTTGAAAACAATTTTATGTTTATTAATGGTGAATATTATAAACAAAGTACAGGTGTGGCCATGGGGGCTAGATGCGCCCCCATTTATACCAATTTGGTGTTAGCCTTATGGGAAACACAAAGTGTTTTTACTTCTAGTTTCTGGCCTAACATTGCCCTTTACTTAAGGTACCTGGACAACATTCTTATTTTTTGGAAGGGCAACAGAGAAATGCTTACTGAGTTTGAAAATTTTCTAAAAACAACATCTAGTTTTTTTGAATTTCACTTTTAAGACATTTGACAACAATTGTGAGTATTTAGACATTTTATTCTATAAAAACATGAGTAAGTTAGAATCAAGCATTTTTAGGAAAAAAACTCATTCCAATTCTTTTTTACATTTTGATAGTTGCAATCCCTATTACCAGAAAAAGAATTTAGTAAAGGGACAGATGGTCAGATTTTCTAGAATTATTAGTGAAGACATACATTTTTACAATGAGATTAAAATATTATCAGATATGTTTCTGGATAGAAGTTATCCATTAGAATTAATTGTTAAAGTTAGTGAAGAGATTTATATTAAAAGACATCAAATATACAAACCTATATTAAAGTACGGTTTTGACAACAGTACATCTAGGACTAATAACACTACTAGAAATGACACCTTTATTATACCATTTAATGATATATCACCCAGGATAGTTAATATAGTACATGAGACCTGGATAAGTATTCTCCAGAATAATGGTGACCTTATTGATAATTTAGGGACTGGGCCCAAGGTCACTTATAGTAGGGGGATGAACCTTAAAGAACATTTTGAGGCAGTTAATAATAAGAATATGTTCAACACATCTTGATGAGCAAATGTGGGGCATGCCATACTTGTAAATTTATTAATGATGGACCATATGTTGGTACAAAATTTTGGCAAAACAATTAGATGCCCAGGTCATTGTAATTGCAACACAAAAATGGTGGTGTACCTAGCTATATGTTCATCATGCCCAGCCTTCTATGTTGGCAAAACGATAAGGAAACTTTGAGAAAGGATAGTGGAACATGTTAGAGACATTAAAAAACAGAAAATACTAGTTCCCTTTATATGCACAGTCTAAGATGCCAGAATTTTAAGAGATTTTTATTCTTTGTTATTGACAGAATTGTATACTACAATAATAACAAAGGTGGTGATGACAACACCTTACTTGAGGCTAAAGAATGTTTATGGCAATTACGGCTAAATGCAAGTTCTAGCCCTGGTATTAACAAACATATTTCTATATCAAGTATACTAAAGTACAAGTCTCAATTTATTTGATCTTGTATGTATTAGGTTAACATCTGATAATTTAATGTTTTAAATAATTTGTATAACAATATGAATTTTAATGTTAGTAGGGAATTTTTCAATGAATGATTTTATGCTGGATTGTATAACAATTATTTATTTTTAATAATCATTTAGATTTATATTACCTAGATATTTATATATGTATTTTTAACATGTATTTATTGGTATTACATATACATAGTTTTTGACAAGAAGGTTTTATTACATTTACAAATTAATAAGTTTGCACAAGTCCTGGCTGTTTACGTTTATTTTTGATGTAAATATTGCTGATTGTACCTTTTAAATGAAAAATTTTTAGCTGCGTAGGTAATAATTTGTTTAATTGTTTAATTGTTCAATTATCCAATTTGTATAAGGATTTAAAAGGAGGTTCAACACAAGGATTGTCAGTACTCTGAAGATGCCCTGTTGTGTGTGGGTGAAAGCGCTTAGTACAATTTTGGTTAAATAAATTAATCGGTGGTCTACAGTTGTTCCTGGTTCGCCTTTTTTGTTTTACTGTACCAGACATTTGCTAATGGGGACATCCCACATGGTCACCTAGTGGGGGATGCAGGTTATGCACTGAAGCCGTGGCTGATGACACCCATCAGAAACGCACACACACCTGAACAGGAATGCCATAATGAGGCACACGCACAAACACGTAATGTAATAGAGGGTGTGTTTGGGCTGCTCAAGTCATGGTTCCGGTGCCTGGACATATCTGGTGGAGCCTTGCAGTACTCACCAACTACATGTACCCAAATTGTCATGGTATGTGCTATGCTACATAATATGATCCTGCGAAAACAGCTGCAGCAGGACCAGCATAGTGCCGGGACAAACAGCCCCCCACCATTGCCAAGGCCATCACAGGCAGAGCGTGACTCGGAGGAGGAACAACCTGAGCCTGCCCCAGTAGGCAGAAGGAGGCATGCCCAGTATGCCCTGGCCTTGGCAAAGAGGCAACGCATAGCACATACACTGGCTCAGTAGGAACCCTGGGAATGATACCCCTCTCTGACTCACTCATATAGTAACAGGGATGCCTAACATGACACAACCTGCTCTCAAACATGTACAGGGAGTGTAGTATGTGCATCCAACAGAGGCAGCCCTGCAGCACCACCTGAGGCATGATTGCCATGTGTTAAGCAATGTAACACCATCTAGTATATGCAAACATGAAGACCCAACCTAACATCTCACCCTCTCCAAGCATGATGCCACACTATGAAGACAACAAGATCAAGTACAATAATTGGCTGAGGTATTGCTGTTAGCAAGGGGGAACACATGGCTGACAGCCTGGGCTGACATGCCGAGCAAGACATGATACCCCACCTGCTAGGGATGGCATGCACCCAGCACACCTGGCTGTGTAGATACTGGCAAAGGCTGTTGTCACCCCCACTGTGCCTGGAATAGGTAAGTCTGGAAACACAAACCCACCACCATAGGTAGCACAAGGGATAATAACCTGGATGTAATGCTACCCAACACCAGAAGTCTAACCTGCAAGGTGCATGCAGACCAAACACACCACAGCATGGAGAATGGTAATATGTGTTCTGTAACAGAAACCTGGGCAAGGCCCAGAAGAGCACCCTAATACTACCAGGTTATGCCTCCTACCATGCTCTACAGCTCCAAAACATGGAACACACGACAATAGGAGTGTGGCTACCAGTAATTATCAAGAATAACCACACCCTCAGGTTGGTACCACAGCAAGAAGCAGCATGGACTATCCACGGGCAAGTAACACTGTCTCAAACTGTATACCTGTTTGAAGCCTGCTACAGACCACACACACAAACCCAGGTACCCCGGCCAGCCTTCCTGAAGACACTTCAGAGTATGAATGTCTCAACAAATACCAAACAAGGCACACACAAAGTATGACATAGGTGGCAATCCATTATGTATGGAAGAAGTAATCATGGACCTAGGGACACAAGTGGACGGTAACCTGTCATGTGACACTCACATTGCCAAGGTGGCCAGGAAGACCTGCTATATTGCCCACCTTAATATGAAAGGATGCACATGTAGAGCTACAGAGGTCACTGTGCCCCCATACTCTTCCCTTATCAGGCCCATACGTGACAACAATGCCCCAGTTCGGATGTACCTTACCTTACACATGCAGCAGTCAGAAAGACCCCAAATGTACCCTACCAACAGGATAAAGGGTCCAAACATTGGACATCTGCAGCCTGGCTGAAGAAACCACAGCCCAATTCAGAAGCATACTGCACAGTCAGAGGTGATGTATGCCTGATGTACAAGGCCATGTCCAATCCAGAATGAATGGACATGCTCCACTGCAGAAACCCCAAATCCAGCGGACACACCACAGTGAGATATCTGAACCTCCACACATAGATTAATAGGATGTGCTGGAGGGACAGATCCATAACCCAGAGGCTACTGACACTCTGGAATAGAATCCAAGTCCATGATAGGCTGAGCTCCACACACAAACTCAACAAGAGAAATCCGGTGAAGTGCATGGGAGATAGGAGGTGTACACTGGGGGCCATCCCTGTGTCATAACTAGGAAAATAAACCCTATGTGGGCATAATATGCACATTGCAAGGGGTGTTGAGACCCACACACAGTCTGTCTGTGCTCAAACAAGGCCAGGGCAGATAGCCTAGTATGAACCTATGAACCTATGATGATACAAATTGTGCAGGACACAAAGGATTATCACACAGCTGTTTTACCTGATGGTAGTAACCATGGTGATAATCCACAGATATGCTCTACAGCACTCTAATATCACAAACAATACACCAAACCCAAACACATTGCCAACAGCCTACCGAACAGATTCCTTCCAACCTCCCCACCAGCACCTAACTGCCAAATATCTGTCCCAGGAGAGTGCTGGCCCCCTGACATTGCAGATGCTGAGGTAACAGCCAGCATCCACAAAGCACAGCACACAGCATCAATGGTACCAGATGGTGTCCTGGGTTGTGTCCAACAAGTACTGTAAGAAGAATGGAACAGCAAATAGCATTACTGCGCACTATCAGTCCTACCACAGGATATGTACCGAAACAGCATTGTACAGCAACAGTGGTCCCACACCACAAAGGGGGTGCCTGAATGGATACTGCAAACTATCACCTCTCAACCCCGACTATCTAGGTTGGCAAAGTAATGGAGAGGATGATCATGGATCCCATGAATAATGGGATTGTGTACCTACAGACATTGGACCATACCCAGTGTGGCTGTCATAGGGCAGATCCTGCCCCTTACACATGTCTGACTCATATGAAACGTGCACCAAGCCCATTGATGTGGGGAATGTTGATCACACAGCCTATCTGGACCTTGCTAAACCCTTCCATACAATACCCTAGCTGGCGGTACAGATAAGCTCACCAGCCTAACTATAAACCCCTATGCAAATAGATGGGTTGCAAACCAGCTCAAGGACAGAACTGACCTGGCAGACATGCTGTAGCCATGGCAGACTGCAAACCAGGTACAACTGGCATCCCACAAGGCATGGTCCTGGGACCTCTCTTGTATGCTATATATATATATCACATAGGTACAGGCCAACATGGACGGACTCTGTCTGAACAGGTTTGCAGGGGACTACAAAGTGGCCACCATATCAGACCCTCCAGCTGACACAAGCAACCTACAAAAGGCACACATAGAAACACACAAGTGGTGCCACAGCCATGTCAACAAGCTAAATGCAGAGTAGTGTATAGTCAACCCCTGTGGAAACACAGTACATGGCCAGAAATTACCACATAGGTGTTAACCCAGTAAGTACATCAGGAGCAATAAGAGACCTGGGGACACAAGGTGATAGATATCCTGCATGTTGCAACCATGTGTCTGTAGTGGTTACAGAAACATACCATATACCCACCTAATCATGAAGGTAAGCACAGCTTGGTTAGGGTAGGTAAATGTGCCTCTCCAGTTATCCATCAGCAGCCTCACAATTGTGTACAATGGCCCTTCAGGGATGTACCATAGCAGACACCTGCAGCAACTGGAAAGACCACACAAATACTCCACCAGGAGGATTGCAGAGCTGTAACAGATGCCATGTGTCGCCTGAGTAAAGAAACTGCAGCTCCACACAGTGCCATACTGCCTGGCTGGAGGTGAACTGTGCCCAATGTATAGAGCCATGACCAACCTGGTATCAATGGACATTTGGCACCATGTAAACACTGAATGCTGGTGACCTATGCAGCTGACAGGCCTAAACCCCAGCACAGACATAAACAGGACATGCTGTACCGATTGGGCCATGACCCAGAAGCTCACTCCACCCATGACTAAACTCCCACTACAGGATATCCAGGGAGTCCCTGAGTGACTGTCATCCAGAGGAATCATGATGACTGGATGGGAGATGGTAGGTGTACCCTGGATAACACCTGTATGTCACGGGTAGACAGAGGCACAGCACACTAACCATGACATATGTCATGGCAAACACCAGTAAATGTGTGTTGAAGGATGAACACTCTCTGACTAGCATTAGAAATGGACTAGGGCACATGGCCATTGTTTGTCACTGTCCACACAAGTTGTGGAATACATTAACAATGTCGGACAATCATGTACTATGCTGTCCATATCTGAACAAAATGCAACATGGTCATATCTGCACAACTGGCCCTCAACCAGTCTGGTGTGTTCACTATAAATATTACAAGCAGTGATAGGACTGAAACCAATTATACTGTCCACCACAGTGAAAGTTCTGCACCAGTACACTATACGACAATACAACTGTTTGGTCAGCAGGAAAGGATGATGACAACTGTATGCAAACTATCCCATGGCGACCATACAGGCACAGCATAATGCCTGTTAGGTTCAGACACAAAGCAGTTGGGCAGTAAGAACACAACCTGATGTCCAAGACTCAACGGTACATGTGATATATAGATGGCGTCCACACACAAACAGAAATGTGGTGGTCCACAGATCCCAACATAAGGAAAGGTCACACCGGGCATGCTCGCACACTTGGATAAATGAGATGTGGCAGTCAAGAAGCCATACAAACTGCGAACTGGGCATGCTCACACACTTAGGCCATGTCACAGTTCAGCAGTTGCACACACATATCTGGCATTTCTATGTGTTAACACAGGAACCTCCCACAATAGAGACATCTGCCCAGTGCACACAGTGAAGTTACAACAGAGACATAAGTAAAGTACTGGATCCCACTCATATGCAAACATCTCCCACAGTACACATGTTGTTTATAGAGATAGGGAAGGCTATGGCAATAAATTTCCCACAAACAGTATATGAGCAACAGATACTTGCATCTGATAGGTAAACATATGGCCGTAGAGTGCAATACTTGACTGTTGTCCCTAGGGAATACAGAAGGCTATCCACAGTGTATTTGGCGTCTGCCTCCACAGTACAGTAGGCCACTGTGCCTGTGCAAAGTTAATGCATAGATATGCTCTCCCCTGTACTGATGGATAGTCACAGATGTACATACCTCTTCATCCATAATGATGTCAGCACACTATACATATGTCAGGAGCAAAAATTATACCCAGTAATGTGAATAGCGCGCTCTGCTACTGCGTCTCTACCAAGTGTTATAACATAGTTAGGTAGGGGTGTGAATCCTGCAAGTGCCCATTGTGTGTGTGAATGTGTGTGGGGGAGTAGTGTGTGCAATTCCATGTGTATGAGAAATGTCCCTTTTGGCAACTATTACTACACAACACATGCTGCATATTCCACTGTGTAAACACTGATGATGTCAGCACCCTATAAGTACAGCAGGAGAAAGCAATCCTCCCAGTAATGCAAATAGCGTGCTCTGCTAATGTGTCTCTCACAAGTGTCATAACATAGTTAGGTAGGGGTTTGAATCCTGCAAGTGCCCAGTGTGTCTATGAATGTGTGTGGGGGAGTAGTGTGTGCAATTCCATGTGTATGAGAAATGTCCCTTTTGGCAACTATTACTACACAACAGATGCTGCAAATTCCACTGTCTAAACACTGATGATGTCAGCACCCTATAAGTACAGCAGGAGAAAGCAATCCCCCTAGTAATGCAAATAGTGTGCTCTGCTAATGTGTCTCTCACAAGTGTGATAATATAGTTAGGTAGGGGTTTGAATCCTGCAAGTTTCCAGTGTGTGTGTGTGAATGTGTGTGGGGGAGTAGTGTGTGCAATTCCATGTGTATGAGAAATGTCCCTTTTGGCAACTGTTACTACACAACACATGCTGCAAATTCCACTGTCTAAACGCTGATGATGTCAGCACCCTATAAGTACAGCAGGAGAAAGCAATCCCCCCAGTAATGCAAATAGCGTGCTCTGCTAAAGCGTCTCTCACAAGTGTCATAACATAGTTAGGTAAGGGTTTGAATCCTGCAAGTGCCCAGTGTGTGTGTGAATGTGTGTGGGGGAGTAGTCTGTGCAATTCCATGTGTATGAGAAATGTCCCTTTTGGCAACTATTACTACACAACACATGCTGCATATCCCACTGTCTAAACGCTGATGATGTCAGCACCCTATAAGTACAGCAGGAGAAATCAATCCCCCCAGTAATGCAAATAGCGAGCTCTGCTAATGCGTCTCTCACAAGTGTCATAACATAGTTAGGTAGGGGTTTGAATCCTGCAAGTACCCAGTGTGTGTGTGAATGTGTGTGGGGGAGTAGTGTGTGCAATTCCATGTGTATGAGAAATGTCCCTTTTGGCAACTATTACTACACAACACATGCTGCATATCCCACTGTCTAAACACTGATGATGTCAGCACCCTATAAGAACAGTAGGAGAAAGCAATCCTCCCAGTAATGCAAATAGCACACTCTGCTACTGCGACCCTCACAAGTGATCTAACATAGTTAGGTAGGGGTTTGTATCCTACAAATGCCATGTGTATTTTGTCACACTGTTTGTCCATGTGTGTGGGGTGTTGTTCCCAATATTGCACGACATACATTATATCAGTAATGTTAATGCACACATGATGTATGTGTGTGCCACCTACACATATGTACCTGTGAACTGCAAGAGATCCCATGTCCGAAGCCTGCCTCATGTGAATACATGGAATATGCATCAGACAACTGTATGACTGTGGTGTTCTGTGCAGGGGCTGCATGTGGTATGTGACTATACAGTGTGGGTTGTAGATGGTGTCATCCCACCAGCGAGGGATACATGAATGTTCTGGAGCATATGGTCCACATGTTGGTGATGAACAGGTGCAGCATGTTGTCACCATTTGTGGGAGTGGTAAGTTGTTCCATAGCAATGCAGGGAATGAATGATAAGAACCCTTCAGATAGGGTCTTGCAGCTAGAATAATGCTCACACTGTATGTTTGGGTAGTCGCAGTACAACCATATAATGGTGTGTGTAGAGACCATCATATTCCCAGTGTTGTCAGGAAGGCCAAGTGGGTTTCCTGGGTATGGGAGTGTGGTGTGTGCCAGGCTATGAACCTGAAGGCAGTCTAACCCCCTGTGTGTTGCACATGGAGAGGCTCTGATGCTTTGTGCAGTGCCACCAACCTGGGGGTGTGTGTATCTCAGGTGCCTTTGGATACATCCCCCCTGTTCTGGTTTGGTGCATGTGTAGGGGATGACAAGCATGTTATCAGGACTGACCTGGCACTGATGGTGTGCACCTGGGAGCCTTGTACCAGGAGTCTGTTACTGCACGGATATTGCTGTACCCCATGCTAAGGACAGTTTCCACTGCATGCATCTTGAGGTTTACACTGCTGCTGTTGAGTAGCATTGCTATTAGTGTCCTATCCCGTGTGATACCTGTGTAGGTGGCTATGTAATGTCAGCCTTGCATACAAAGGCACTATGTGTGTAGCAACAGCCTCTGCCAATATACAATGGCCCATGGGTGACAGGTGCAAGCTGTCCCAAGCAAAGCAATGTGGTTTGTCCAGCATGTAATCCCACACTGACAGGCATTAGATCCCCTTTGAATGTCACTGAAAGATACGTTAATTGCAGAAACTGATGATCCTGTCTATATATTGTGGCAGCATTCTTGGTGAGGGTGAGATGCTACTCAAGTCCAGGGTCATACCAGCCTGTGCCACAAGCTCAGAGAGCCCCTCTATGTCCCCTAACATGTAGTCCAGGGAGGTGCATCAGAGGTCATACACACTGGCACAGACAATGACTGAGTCATACTTCTACATGCCTTGGAGTGGCTGGTATGCTTGTGTTATGTGGTGGATCATAGTGCCCGACGGGCAGCTCAGCGTGACCATCACCTTGTTCAGCCTGGGAGCAGGACCTCAGTGTATGTGACGATAGAGGTACCTCATACAACTGTAGCAGGTGTGTTGTCAAGCCGTATGGCCTGTGACTGTTTGGTACACAGGCTTTGGGAGCTATGTGTTGCATGTGCTCTGCTCTGGCTTAACGTTTGCTTGTGTGTCTGCTTTGCAGGTGTCAGCTGCTCAGGCAGGATGCTATTCTGAGAGCCCAATAATGTACCTGTGTGTGTTTGTGTTTGGATTGCGGTCGTGGAAGTTCTATGGGAGACTGGTACTGTATTCACTGTAGTATCCCACTCCACCTGACAGGGAATACCAGTGCTGTGTTAACAGAGCTTAGCCCCCAGTTTGGCTATGTGGTTGCATCTCTCACATGTGTTGTACGTGTATGGGAAGGGGAGAGGGTGTACATGACGCCGCTGTAACATTGCCACATGACTCACAGATTCACCAACTGGACCTGAGAGTACATCGACAGGTGACCTTTGCACATGCTACCATAGCATTGTGTCTCCCATACTGAGTAACGACACATAGGGCCAATGGGGAACAAGGTACTCAAGGTGACTATGTGAGGGTGTAGTGCTCCTGATTTGTTAGTGCTGGCATATATGAATGCTGTCTTGAGCAAATGTGAGGTAAGTCATATGCAATGTGTTACAGGCAAGCTACATGCAAACAGGACAAACAGTGACGTTCTGTCAAGTGACACATGGACATCAGTACAGTAAGCAATACAGATGTCATTAGGGATCCACAGAGGCACTGTATATCTGCACTGCAGGTGGAATCAGTGTTTCAGGAACATAACAGGCAAACATGCATACAAACAAAGCTACAGTTAGCAGGCCTGTATGTAGACTATGCTACAACAAACAAGGTGTACGACTTCCAGTAGGTAACAGTGCATATATGCAGGCACTATAAGCCAGTACCCAGACATTCACAGGTCAGACGGGCTGGGTCCAGCCGCACCGCACGCAAGTGTATAGACCACGTACCTTCGTAATGTTGAATAACTGGCCTGATACCCAAGTGCTCATACCTGTAATAATACACATGTCAAATAACAGACACTGAGCCCTCACTCAGCAGTTCCAGACTTAGTATGATGTATGCTACCTGTCCTGGCACCACAGTATCCTTGACATGTATGGACACTCTCCCTCCTGTCATAGTTAGTTCTGTGTTTTGGTGCTGTCATGCATGGTATGAGGTGTGACCTTGTAGTGCTAGTGTGCTCTTGTGAGCCTTGAACCTGTTGTGTAGTACTGCACAGATATCAACATCCTGAAACATCAGCATTGCAGAGTCGTGTGTGGACAGCATGCAACTCGCAGTTGACATGGCCATCATTGAGTATCAATATGTACATTGTTGTATCCCCTGTGCTACCTATGTAGGTGGCCATCCCTTCACAGCCTCACCACCAGTATGCAAAGATGTGCAGACATAACACTGTGGTAATTACTATGGGTGTACAAAACAATACATTGACATTCATACTGTAACTGCATCAGGCATGCTGGTATATACCCACAATGCTATCATTACACTGTACTGTTGTCAACATCATACTATTACAATACGTCTATGTACTCTCCCTGTGCATCAGCACCATGTTAACCTGTTCCTGCACCAATTTTACAGATTGCAGGAGGTGGCACAGTTTCATCATATGCACAGGGTGTGTACCTGGTATGCCTGAGTCTGCCACTGATACAACCAATTGACATGTGTGTGTTGGTGAGGGACAGCAGTATAAGATGGGGCAATGTTGATGCAGTGTGTGCGTGTATGCGGTAGCCCTAGGTGCTATCACTTTGCATGTGTGTATGAATGCACACAGTCCCACCTCATGGCTGCCATATACAGGTGTTTGTGGACAGCCACAGACTGTACCTGCCAGGTCATACAAATCACTGTCTGTGGCCATGGACATGGTACCTGTGCCTGGCAGGGGTGCTACGGACCATATCAGGTACTAAGCCAGACTGGGTACTGTCATCAGAAGCAGGTGGTTGGTGACTGGAGACAGGTCCCTGTTGGGACTGTCCAGCGCCACGTGCACATGGTCTCCTGGGGTGGTCTGATGACAGCACAGACCCAGCATTGCTGGGGCTGCTGCTGGCACTATGTGAGCGGCCGCGAGCCTGTTGTCATCCGTGACGGCTGCCAGCTGCTGCTGTTGCAGGCATACAGCCACGTCGATGCCTCAACCGTCCACCATTGCCCTGGCTCATGGACATGTAGTTGTGGAGCAGATCTAATGTGTCCCCCCAACGTCTGTCAATGACCTCAGTGAAGTTGCGGATGGCAACCGCAACATCATGCATACTGTCACTCATGGCTGTGTGACATACTCTCAGCTCCCTCAGACCCTGTCTGGTGTACCGTTCCATATGTGACTGTGCCTGCATTACAGCCCGAAACATAGCTGAGGTTAAAAGACCTCTGTGGGCACATCTGACAGAGGCGATGCGCCCATGGATGCTCCCACGAGAACCCATGGACGTCTGCCTGTGTGGTACCATGTCAGGACCCTGGCCATGGCTGCTGTGTGGGGATGCATGTGCCACCAGTACCACATTACCCTGGTCAATGCCCACTGTATCCTGTCCATCACCTAGGGACATTGGTGACAAAGGATGTATTGGCAGGATGACTGTGCGCATTGATGGGGTCGACAGCTGTGTAGTGTCAATTGGCTGACCAATGACGGACCCTGGCACACCTACCTGTGCCATTACACAGGTATCATCATTATCACTATCCACAGCAGCTGATTCAAGTTCCCTGCTGCACGACACCAGAGCAGCACCAGAACCTGTGGGAGTAACACAGGAAACACAGTTTACAATGTGTACACAATGTCACCACTGATGCACACATGCACACATGCACAGATGCACACATGGGCACATGCACACATGCACACATGGGCACATGCACACATGGGCACATGGGCACATGCACACATGCACACATGGGCACATGCACACATGCACACATGCGTACACCTCAGTATATGAGATATCAACCCACAGACACAAACACACCTGCAATCAAACACATAGCACTACTGCTTCAGCCTATTATTATTATTAGTCTACAGAGTATTGAAGGTAATGGTATTACACACTCACCAGCATGGATAGGCTGCCTTACTGTTACACCAGAGGGACCTGCAGAAAAGAGACATTTATCATCAGTGGGCACAACTGTGCCATTGATACTGTGGGCATGTTACAGTTCAGTAGGGCAACAGTTAGCTTCCACAGGTGTACTGCAGATATTGAGGATATCACTATTGCACAATAACTACCAAGATTACAGCTACAAAATGGGGACACACCTCACACATGCATAACCTAACAGTGTACAGCATGGTCAACTATACACATGGCATGTTACCTGCATGCTCTGTGTCCTGCTGCTGTGTGGCTCCAGCCTCCAACATTACACATGTATGCTGCTGTTGCTGTTGTGCTGGAGCCACAACACTTAGGAGTAGTCCCTCCAGTCTGGTGAGGGGGGGATGTCTAGCCACCCCACCACCTGTGGCAAGCTGCTGCCTGTGGATTTCTGACACATGCTGACGGACATTTCTAATTAAATCAGTGCAGTGATGGCGTGCCTGCTCATATGTCCGGTTATGTGTGCCTATGTCATTTACCCAACAGACCAGGTCTTGCCACAGTGCAGCCCTCTCCTGCTGGTTCTGGCTGGTGTGGGAAAAGAGTACAGCAAAATCCGCACCAGGCTCTGGTGTATCTCCTCCTCCTCTGCAGCAGAGTACACATGGTTCCACTGGTGAACCATAGCCCTGAAAAGGAGAAGGAAAATATGTCAGCAATATCTGTCAGCAAACTGTGGCACATAATACACATAATACTAGACTGCAGTGATATAACTTAAGCACCATATATAGCATCTGTCTGTCTATTGGGGGATACACATGTAAATGACCAGATATCAGTGCTCATCCGACAACTGTGCAACAGTACCTGGCACACTCCATATGACAGACTAGTATACTGCAGCAGTCAACACACTGTTTCAGGTACAATACACAACCTCGCACTGGGGTTTGTATCAAGGTACTGTATGGGGAACATTATCAGCCCATGCACTGCACACAATGCACATTACATATTTCACTGGTAATGCACACTACTCTTACTTGCCATAACCCTACCTACACCACAGTGACATACAGGGTAACACAGCATAACATATGGCAATGTAGTATGTGTTGATTGCAATACCTCACACACCTGTCTCTGGCCTCACACCAAGGACACACACTACCATGACAGACAGATAGTCATGGTGAGCAATCACATCACTACACAACATGCACCATAGTCACTAGCACACTCATTCCACTTCACATATTCTGTTTGCAATGTGTTCATGGGTGTGCATTGTGTCGTAGGTAGGTAGTGTGCTTTTGGCCCTGGGCCTACAGCAGCATACTGTTATGCTACCCTGCCCCTTGTGACACATGTGTTATGATCGTACCTGCTCCTTACAAACAGTTACACAGGGTGACTCATACAGCATATTACCTATCTGCATAACATTCAGCAGGGTATGTCTGACATCTACTCATGGGGAGCCTTGCTTCTTAATTCTGTGTGGTCTACTACAGGGTATGTCATATCTGTGGGTAGGGTCCTGTACCTCCACCATGTGCTCTATACTGCAGTGACAAGCACGACAGACATAGGTAATTTGTGTTTTGGATGTTGGAGGTGTTACCATGGTTGTTAGACAACTGTCATGGGTGTGACCGAACTATGTATATCCAGCAGTGGTAACCTCTATGTAGGTAGTCTTGTGTGTGCTCTGTGGTGTTTGAGTGCATTGACACAGTTGCTTGCATATGTCTGTGTCCTTCTCCATATCTGTAGCTGTCATGGGAGGTACATACCGTGTAGGACATTGTGGGGTGTGGAGGGGTACAGTGACCTACATGTCCATAGCTGACACACCATGTCCGCTGACACATTCCATGTACAGGTATTACAGGACTAGTGTGCCACTGTGTATATCCATGTGGAGCCTATTGTACACTTGTTGCCCCTGTTCCCTCCTGACACATGCAGTGGTGGGCAGGCATGTACATATGTGGTGGTTACTGGTGTCAGTGTTTTTGAATGGGGTATGGTACTCTTGTATCCACACTGGTGTTCACTCCATGCCTTTGACACCAGGCACCTGTTGCAAGACATCTGCACACATGTGCCTCACACAGTCTATATATATATATATATATATATATATATATATATATATATATATTGATATGTTTATATCTGTATATAGATATATATATGTTTGTATATATGTATATAAAATATGTATATATAGATGCAGATATATACATATAGATGTGGGGAGAGAGTAGAGACACAGGGAGAGTGAGAGTGTGAGGGTGGGACAGAGAGAGAGATAGTCATATACAGACATATCTGTTGTCAGTCAGATCTATCTGTAAATGTATATGTCTCTACAGATATCTATATATGTATGTGTGTATTACATATATCTGTACATACATATTCTACCAATCTCAATGTCTGTGTGCAGTAAGTGAGAACCTGGTTCAAGGCCCTGAGAGCACACCAGCTACCAGGCTATACCCCTCAGATCATGCTTTTTGGCCCCAGGACTGGACAAACAAAAGGGAGGGTGTGTCCATATTCATGAAGGACACACACACCTCCAGGTTAGTGGCAACACATGAAGCATCACAGACCATCCAAGTGCAGATAACCATAGTCAAACCTGCTATACAACTGGTAGCATGTTACAGACCACCCTCCCAATCTCAGGAACCACAGTCAGCCTTCCTGAAGACATTGGAGGATATGAATGTCCCACCACACACCATCATATTGGGAGACTTCAACTACCCTAACATACACTGGGTGCATTATTCTACCCCAAACACCCTAGCCCAACGGTTCCCGGAATTCACTAAGTCAAATGCAATGGAACAGCTAGTCACCTCTCCCACAACAGGAGATAATATACTAGACCTGATCATCACAAACATGGGGACAATGTGCTACACACCGGTCACATCTGACCACAGACTAATCCCCCTGGATATACATATCCCACCTCCCCCACAACACAAAAGACTACAGTGGGAAACCTCTCACATGCCGACTTTTATACTTCTTATAACTGAGTTGGTATCCTTAATGGCCACTGGGCCAGTGGAAACCACTTCCCATAATGCAGACACCTTCACATATGCTTTCTACGGACATGTCCATGAATGCATGGATCATGCAATCACAAATGAAACCATGACCCTCCACCAAGGCAGGCATCCTGTCTGGTGGACCCCAGCATTGAACAAATTGTATAACAACAGAAGGTAGCTACTGCACGCAGAGCATAATTCCATAGAGCTACAGCATCTCTGATCAGCAGTAGTAGAAAGATACATTTTGTTGTACAAACATGCAAGGCCAGCAATGAGAGGGACATCGCTATGGACACTACAGATAACCACAATGGCTTCTTCTGCTATGTTACACACCTGGGTGGGAACCCTCAGTTGTGTTCACAGTTAGTTCACAGTGACAAACGCTACACTGAACACACAGATAATGCCAACATTCTGGCAGACAGGTTCAGTGCAGATTTCTCCCCTCCCTCACCCACACATGAGGAATTACTTATCCCAGCTGACTGTAACCTCCCTGCCATCTCAGATGTCCAGCTGAGAACCACCCTCAGCAAAGCTGTAAACACAGGATCAATGGGACCCAACGGTATTGCAGGTTGCATGCTTTGTGAACTGCAAGAGGAGCTACACATGCACATTAAATGCTATTCCGCCATAGCCTTACTACAGCATATGTACCTGGACACTGGCATACAGCAACAGTAGTCCCACTCCACACAGGAGGCACCTCTACAGACCCTGGTAACTACCGCCCCATAAGCTTAACCAGCCTGGTCTGCAACGCTATGGAAAGGATCATTATGGTACTCATACACAGAGACATTGGGGACTTAGACACTTGATCCCACCCGGTTTGGCTTTGTAGAGGCAGATCCGCCTATGAACCTGGTTGACCTTTTCAATTCAGTCACTAGAGCCATTGACGAGGGCACAGTGGTCCATACAGCTTACCTGGACTTGCCTACGGCTTTCGACACAATACCGCGACTCTGGCATCATAGACATGATCAACAGCTGAAATGTAAATCCATATGTCACAAGATGGGTTGCAAACCGGCTAATGGATAGAAACCCTACAGTCAAACTCACTGGTGCCATGTCAGACTCAGAGCCAGTCACAAGTGGTGTCCCACAGGGCTCTGTCCTGGGACCGCTCATGTTCAGCATATAATTCTCAGATGTGGAAGCAGACATGGAGGGTAGTGCCTGACAATGTTCAAAGATGACTGCATACTAGGTGCCATAGTCGATACACCAGCTGACACATACATCCTACTGACAGGCCTCATGGACACCACAACTGGTGCCGGAGTCATGGCCTTAAACTGCATGCCACGTAATGTATACTCATACCCTTTTGGACGGACAAGATACCCACATATTATCACATAGACAGTAACCCACTGAGTACAGACAAAGTAATCAGAGACCTAGTGACACTGATTTTATTTATTTATTTATTTGCAGTTGGTTTACCAGGATAGTCCATTGGGCCAAAAGAACCCGTTTTCAATGGAGTCCTGGGGAGAAAAGCTCCAAATACAGACAAAAACAGGTACATGCAAAAATTACAATAATACTTATACAGAGTAAAAGATAAAAACATTTAATACATTTAGGTTCAAAATTCGAGAAGCATTCAAAACAATGCAATCTGATGTGGATTAAATGTCAGGGGATAAGTTAAAAGAGTAATGTTTTATGCATTCAAAGAAGTTGTATAGACTTGCATTACAGGGTAGGTATTCTGAGGAACGAAGCTTAGATAGGAAGAGTTATGTATCGATATGGGAAGAAGAATGGGAAGAAGAATGGGATAACATAGAATTATGAGGAGGGAGGCAAGAACAATCCCATTGGGATCTTAGGTATGAATGAAGAGATTTTTGAACATGTACTGGTTAGAGGAGGTACGAATGGATGGTGGAAGTGAGTTCCAGAGACGAGCAAGATTAAAAGATAGTAGGTGTTTACCTGGGGGATGAGATGGTTTATGTACTTGTAGTAGGTTTTGATTGTTAGACCTAAGACTCTGTTAGGTAGGTGCATTTTGAAGGAAGACAGGGAGGACAGAGAGAGGCTAAGGATGAGCTTGTAAGCAAAAAGTCAGCTGTATATATATGAGTTGATTCGCAATTGAGCCTTTCCAAGTTTAGTTTATGGAGAGAGGAACAGTGATGAGTAGTGGACCTATGGCTATTGCTAATTGGCAATTTTGTTATAGCAGGAGGAAAGCTGTTTTTAGAGAAGTCTGAAGATTGGTCCATAATGGAGCCCCATAGAGAAGAGAGGGATGAGAAAGAGGAAGTGTGATTTTGGAAGAACTTGTAAGGTATTGGTTCTGACGGTATAGCATACCTAGTTTTGATGGGTTTTTAATGTTTAGTTGAAGATGTGAGTTGTAACTAAGCTGATTGTCAATCTGTACACCAAGTAGCTTAGTTTCGGACACTATTTCAAGGGTGAGTTATTTTGGCTGGTAATTGAGAATGAGTTCATGTCGAAGGAAGGGATTTTGAGGGAGTAAATACCATAAGTTTTGTTTTGGAGGCATTGAGTGCTAAGTGATTTGATTTCATCCAATGTTCAGTAATTGAAAAAGCTTCCTGAGTAAGTTTTTGGAGCAGAGGGGAGGTGGCAGAGCAGATGATGGTTGAATCATCTGCATATTGGATGATGTTTGCAAATGGGATAGATTTGTGATAATCATTGATAAATATATTAAAGAGGAGGGGACCAAGAATAGAACCTTGAGGAACTCCAGTAAGGGTACTAAGGAATGGGGAAGTGGCCTTTTTCCATATTACAGCTTGGTATCTATTTGATAGATAGCTGGAGAACCAGTTTATGGTAGAGGTAGAGGGAGAGAGGTTAAGTTCTGACAGTTTGGTTAAGAGCAAGTTATGTGAAATGGTGTCGAGGCTTTGGAGAGGTCAAGTAGTAAGGTGGAGACAATGTGACCGGAATCACGGCTGTGTTAACAGTCTCAAGGAAGGACAACAGGGCTGTCATAGTGCTAAAGAGGATTTGGCCTAAATCCATGTTGTGTAGGGGTTAGCAGGTTGTTGTCTAAGAGATGTGGCAGAAGTTGAAGGTGTATACACTTTTCTAGAAGTTTAGAAATGGGGGACAGAATAGCAATGGACTAAAGTTACTGATGTTGCAATTGTTGCCTCCTTTATGTAGGGGATTATGAATGCTTGCTTCCACAATGGTGGGGTACAATGCATTCATGGATGTTTATTGAAAAATTAAAAGATTTTCTTTTTTTTTGGGAATAAAGCAAAATTGGGGGGGGAAAA